>NC_045549.1:69248929-69261429 GCF_009769535.1 Thamnophis elegans | reverse complement strand
CAGTAGTGTTTGTTCTTTCTTTCTTTCTTTCTTTCTTTCTTTCTTTCTTTCTTTCTTTCTTTCTTTCTTCTTCCTTCCTTCCTTCCTTTCCTTCCTTCCTTCTTTTTTCCTTCTTTCCTTTCCTTCCTTCCTTCCTTCTTTCTTTTTTCTTTCTTCTCCCTCCCTCCCTCCTTTCCTTTCCTTTCCCTTTCTTCCTTCCTTCCTTCTTTCTTTTTCCTTCTTTCTTCTTCCTTCCTTCCTTTCCTTCCTTCCTTCTTTTTTCCTTCTTTCCTTTCCTTCCTTCCTTCCTTCTTTCTTTTTTCTTTCTTCTCCCTCCCTCCTTTCCTTTCCTATCCCTTCCTTCCTTCCTTCTTTCTTTTTTCTTTCTTTCTTCTTCCTTCCTTTCTTCATTCCTTCTTTTTTCCTTCTTCTTTCCTTTCCTTCCTTACTTCCTTCTTTCCTTTTTCTTTCTTCTCCCTCCCTCCCTCCTTTCCTTTCCTTTTCCTTCCTTCCTTCCTTCCTTCCTTCCTTCCTTCTTTCTTTCTTTCTTTTATTTAGTGGTTCTTTGGATTTTTTTCCCCATCTAGATATTCATTTTACCCATCTTAAATCTAAGATTTATAGCAGTTAGACTTATATACCGCTTCATAGGGCTTTCAGCCCTCTCTAAGCGGTTTACAGAGTCAGCATATTGCCCCCAACAACAATCCGGGTCCTCATTTTACCCACCTCGGAAGGATGGAAGGCTGAGTCAACCATCCACCCTGTTGCACTGTATGGCACTAAATGCTGGGCATATAGCCCCCAAAAATCTGGGTCCTCATTTTAGTCATCTCAGAAGGATGGAAAATGGAGCCAACCCTGAGCCCCATCAGAATCGAATTCCTGGTTGTGGGCAGAGTTAGCCTGCAATACTGCACTTTAACCACTGCATCACCAGAACTCCTAGTTAGGAAGCTTTTTCACATCCTCATCTGGTGAGCCAGTTTGTTTTTCTTTTTGTACAAAGAAGCATTATTGACAATTTCCCACACCCTTGAGCAGTGGTGAAATTCATTTTTTTTTTACTATGGGTTCTGTGGGTGTGGCTTGGTGAGTGTGGGAGGAGAAAGATTGTCACTATTGAAGCCTAACAGAATAACAAAATTGGAAGGGACCTTGTAGGTCGTCTTGTCCAACTTGTCCCCAAGCAGGAGACTACACCATTTCTGACAGATGGCAGTCCAGGTTCTTCTTGAGAGCTTCCAGGGATGAAGCTCCCACAACTTCTGAAGGCAACTTCTGTTCCATCGGTTGATTGTTCTCACTGTCAGAAAATTCCCCCTTATCTCTAGGTTGAATCTCTCCTTGATCAGTTTCCATCCATTATTCCTTGTCTGGCCTTTGGGTGCTTTGGAGAATAGCTTGACCCCTTCCTCAAAGTAGCAGCTGCTCAAATATTGGGAGACTGCTATCAAGTTTCTCCTGGTCCTTCTTTTCACTAGACTAGCCATGCCAAATTCCTGTAACTGTTCTTCATATGTTTTAGTCTCCAGTCCCCTAATCATCCTGGTTGCTCTTCTCTGCACTATTTCTAGATAGTAGAATACAATACTAGTATTAGTATTATAGTATAGTATCCCATTTTTTATTAAAATATTGAGTAAGGATTCTGTTTCAGGTTTTGGTACTCCATATCTTTTCAGATCATCCCTGGGGCACCAATATCCACTTTGTTTTTAACAATTCACATCCATGTTTTATTTCAGTTAGAATGTCACTTCAGGGTATGGTAAAAACAAGCAATGAAGGCAATACATTCTCTTGAGAAGTTCTTCTCCTGACATTTACAGCCATTTTCTTAACACTTATCATCATTTTCATATTTTCATGGGTTTTCTTTTCAAAATCTGGGTTGTTTCCACCAATGCCTAATATTTTCAAACATTTCTGAATCCAGTTATGTGAAGCAGAGCTGACAGATGTTTCGGACATTGAGGAGGTTGGGGAGGAACATGGACCAGTCCTGGAGTCTGGGGAAGGCCCTGATGAGGGCTCTGTGTCGGAGGTAGAGGGGGGGGGCAGGGCCGTATGCCAGTGATCATCTGCCTTTGGAGCTAGACCGCAGTGAGGCAGAGGAACAGCTGGAGCCTATTTCCAATGTGTGCATGTGCAGAGCTGCCAGAAGAAAAGAACATAAATCAGGGTCACCTTGGGAGTAAGGCCAACAGGTGGACGATGAATGGCCCCTCCCAGAGGAAATAAAAGAGGAGCAAAAGGGGAGTGGAGTTTGCAGGAGACCATTAGTTCGCTTAATTGGTTCGTGACTCTCCAAGACTCCTTGCCAAGTTTTGCAGATTATCTGCCTGGCAGCTCTCCAAGCCGGATAAAGTCTGTGACTATAAATCCTCCCTTGAAAGACTTTGCTGGATGTGAATGAGCAGAATTCACAGTCAATTAATAAAAGGGGTTTTTGTCGGGACAAGGAGTTTGCTCATGCTCTTGGGAAGCCTCGTTCAGAACAGGCAGAATACCACCTCTTCAGTTGTCCGTGGAGATTTTCAGTCATCTAGGTCATGGTTGTCCCAAAGGTGCTTTTTCAAGAGGCAACTGAACTTTCTTGCTTTTCTTTGAAGATGTTTCGCTTCTTATCCAAGAAGCTTCTTCAGCTCTGAAGAAGCTTCTTGGACGAGAAGCAAAATGTTTTCAAAGAAAAGCCAGAAAGTCCAGTTGCATCTTTAAAATACACCTTTGGATCAGTAATCACTTGTTTCTCTAATTATGCACACATTATTGATGTGGAAGTTGGATTTTTGTTCACCTGGACTTCTTTTTAGTGTTATTTTATCAATCAACAATTTCAGCAGATACTTTTTTGCTCAGGTGGATAGAATTAAGTTTTTTTAAAGTAGTTTTTATTTCTCATATATACATTCACAATTATATGATCTCATAACATACAAATAATAATATGTATTTGTAACAATTTTTCTCCCCTACAATTGACAATATAATTGAAATTACTTTCTTACCATCCCATAAACCCATCTTATTTTACAACAATCCTACTTCTTCTTCCTTCCTTCCCTCCTTTCTTCTCTCCTTCTCTCCTTCCTTCCCTCCTTTCTTCTCTCCTTCTCTCCTTCCTTCCCTCCTTCCTTCCCTCCCTCCTTCCCTCCCACCTTCCCACTTCCCTCCCTCCTTTCTTCTCTCCTTCTCTCCTTCCCTCCTTCCTTCCCTCCTTTCTTCTCTCCTTCATTCCCTCCTTCCTTCCCTCCTCTCTCCTTCTCTCCCTCCTGAAGGAGGGAAGGAAGGAGGGAGGGAAGCAAGGAGGGAAGGAAGGAGAGAAGGAGGGAAGAAAGGAGGGAAGGAAGGAGGGAAGGTAGAATTAAGTTTTAAATATGTGACTCAAAATTGCAATTGCTAATGTATGAGCTAGCAATTTGAACATTGTTGACAAGGAAGTATTTGCTTTCTAGTTCCTTGCAATTACATTTTGCATCTTTCTTCTATTATTAAACATCTTCTACCAGTTGTCATCCATTCTTCAACTTTTCCAATTTATGATATTTTATTAAATTGAGGAGTTAATCTTTCATGGACAGTTGTCAGAAGTTTAAGCCCAAATCCACATACTTCAACTTTTTCTTGTGTACTCTACTTCTTCACTTTTTTTTTTGCTAGCTTTTTAATAATTTCAGACGTGATGAGTATATTATTCATTTTGACTGAGCCAATATTCTTCTCAATCTTTGGATTGTGATTTCAATCAAATATTGAAGGATCCCCAAAAAGTTTTCCATAGGTTTTGTATGTGATCTATTGACTTCCAAAGAAATAAATTAGTTTGGTTTTATTGGGGGGGGGGGACCGTTCTGTAATTATGCTCCTGGAGCTTGTTTTACTATTAATATATACAAAAGGATATCGCTATCCTTAGTAAGGTGGGTAACTTGAAATGGCTGAGCAAATACAAACGTACTTTTTAAGTAGACAGCTATTTGAAGTTACAACTGCCAAAACATCTTAGGGAGATGTACGCAAGGGAGGTTTGAACAGCTTGACACAATGGTCAGATATGGGAGATTCCATTCTATACTCTACAATAATCATCTCTGCATTGTGGAGTGGCAGAGGTAGAAGACCTGGCTTACATCCTATTTGATTGTTGCTTGAGTAAGGGGGTGAGAGGCAGATACCTTGGTCTATATACCAAACGAAAGACCCATTGGGATCCTCATATCAGAACAACTTACCTTATGTGCATCCATAAGGGAAAAATAGCATTTAACACAGCACAATACTTAAAACAAAATGGTTCGGTTGAGATTTGCATATGTGGGACTGATTGGAGTAGATTGTAAGGGTGACGCCGAAATATAATTGTATGTCATTTTATTCTATTTTACATATTTATGTATTAAATTATATTGTATCTTATCCTATAACTATTGTATTTTACCTTACTCTTATTTTAAATTGTTTGTATAGGACATTATTGGTGATAAGATTGGAAGTCTTTAAGAAGACTGGAAGTCTTTAAGAAGATGTTGGATAGCCATTTGTCTGAAATGGTGTAGGGTTTCCTGTCTAGGCAGGGGGTTGGACTAGAAGACCTCCAAGGTCCCTTCCAACTCTGCTATTGTATTGTATTGTATTGTATTGTATTGTATTGTATTGTATTGTATTGTATATGTGTTTAAACCGTTGATATGGCCTATAGGCTAATCAGTAAAGCTATCATATCATATTAATATATCAAAAATGTAAAATGGGCTGACTGCAATGCATATCCCATTCCTATTCGTCCTTTGTAATATACTTCCGGAAATTATTTTATTATGGCTTAAGCAGCAATCAATGCTGTTCGTTAAGCAATTGGCTCAAATTGCTCAAATGCAACACTTATTATTATCACATGTAATTCTTACAGACAGCAGCCCTGAAATTACCAATAATCCACAAATTTCCCGAAACTCCATAAAATCCTTGCTTTTGTAGTCTTTATTAAAATCCAGGTAAAGTCAGCAATCACATAGCAGAGGCTCTCTTTTTTAAAATATATCTCTATATATGAAACATTTATTAATATTTATGTCCATTATTACTGAAAAGTATGCATCTACTCAGTGGTCAGGCAGGGTGGTTTGCAAACTCCAGGGGATTCAGTGTTGCCTCATTTATTATTAACTCGGCTCATGAATTCTGCTGCCATCCGAAATAGCCTTAAAACAATATAGGTGAAGCACATGCAGAATTCTTGCTTCTGCTTCTAAAATTGAAAAATAAAAAATAAAAATAAAATTCTGGACAGCATGTAGATGTCATCAATTTTGAAGGGGAGATGACTGTTCCCAATCTCCTTCTTTCCTCTTGGCAAATGATGGAGTTTTATAGCCTGAAGGAATATGCAAATATTTATTGGGCAACTGTCTAAACAAAATGAAGAGGCTGAAGAGAGGAAAGTAAGTAGAGAATGTACACACACACACACACACACACACAGAGAGAGAGAGAGAGAGAGAGAGAGAGAGAGAGAGAGAGAGAGATAATAGCAAAGAAGAAGATTCTATATAAACCTTCAATTAGAAATAAGCATTCCATTTTTTTAAATATCTGTCCTCTTTCCTTTCTTAAAAAGGAAAAAAAAAACACTTTGCCTGGATTTAACATATGCCAGTGAGATGGTAAAATCTTTTACTCATGGAAAAATAAGTAGTTCTGTCACAGAAAGCATTTTTTCTTTCTTCATTGTCTATAAGAACACTAGAACCTCATCACACACACACACAAAAAAAACCCACTCCCCCAAGATTTGGAGAAATTTAATTTTAAAAGTTTGTGACTGCACAACTATCAGGCTGTTGATTTTTGCCTTTTGATTTCAATTTTCAAAATAAATATATAAATTCATGCCCACCCTACATTCCTTAATAAATCTCTCCCTCCTAAAGGTTTGATTATATTTGAAAAAGATGATACCTGGAAAATATACTGTACTTTGTAGGGAAATGGAAATTTGTGTACAACAAGGAAAAGAAAAAGATGGAAGGAAAGAAAAGTAGAGAGAGGGAAGGAGAGAGGAGAAGGGAGTGGAGTGGAGCAGAGTGGAGTGGAGTGGAGGATGGGAGAAGGGCCAAGAGAAGAGGAGAAGAAAGGAGACAGAAGATGAGGGAAGGAGAGAGGAAAATGGATGGGAGAAGGGGAGTAGGAGAAAGGGAAGGAGAGGGAAGTGGAGAAAAGGAGAAAGGAGAGGGGAGAGGAGGAGAGGAAAAGAGAGGAGAGGAAAGGAGAGAAAAGGAGAGAAGTAAGAGGAGAAGGAGAGAGGGAAGGAGAGGGAAGTGGAGGGGAGAAGAAGAGAAGGAAAGAGGGAAGGAAAGGGAAGCCGAGTGGAAAAAGGAAGGGAGGGAAGGAGGCGGAAAGAGACGGAAAGAAATGGATTGTCGTAAAACTGAAAATGTGATGTATTATATAAAGGGAAATGTATAATAAAAACATTTTTAAAGGGTTTGGTATTACTTCAGAAGGACTGTATTATCTAAAATAGAATTCTGTTTGGCAATTGTCCATATTTTCAATGCCCTTTTGTGTATTAGTAATAAATTTACTAATAAGATTAAGATGGCAATGAAAATATGGAGGCAAAATCCTTTCTATTTCAGAATGATGGCATACGTAAATATTGTATGAAAAAAAAATGCCATGGAGCTCATTGAAAAATGTGTGTTTGCTAACAACATGGGAAGTGTTTATGGCTGTGAAGGCCTGAACAGGGGATTTGCTCCTGATATTTTTCTCTGCTGCACAAAACAGATTATCAACAGGGGAAAAAAATCTAACCTTAGCTATTTTTAACCACTATATTAAAAAGAAACCAAATACATATTTGGTGCTACCAATATGTTCCAAAGGGAATTTCAACCAGTGTTGTTCGTGATAAATATTTACAAATATTTGTCACATTCACTTTGGCATGCAACCGGCTTGGGTGGTGCGTAACACCATAATATTTCCATTCTGATGGTACTCTTGAAACAATTGGGCACATCCATTATTCTTCTTCCCTCTGTGCTTATCTAGCTTGGTGATACGTATCTAGTTTTGCACTGATAGGAAATTAGCATAGACTTTGGTATAGCTTTATTGATTACCCTATAAAGCTAAAGGTTCCCTTTGCACATATGCGCTAGTCATTCCTGAGTCTATGGGGTGGTGCTCATCTCTGTTTCAAAGCCAAAGAGCCAGCGCTGTCTGAAGACGTCTCAGTGGTCATGTGGCTGGCATGACTAAATGCCGAAAGCACCCGGAACGCTGTTACCTTCCTACCAAAGTGGACCCTATTTTTCTACTTGCATTTTTACATGTTTTCGAACTGCTAGGTTGGCTGAAGCTGGGACACGTAATGGGAGCTCACCCCATTACACAGCAGTAGGGATTCGAACCGCCAAACTGCCAATCTTTCTGATCGACAAGCTCAGCATCTTAGCCACTGAGCCCCCATGTCCCTACTACCCTATTAGCCTATAGGCCATATCAAAGCCCAAGGTTTAAACACATATCACCAATAAAATCCTATATAAATAATTTAAACTAAGAGTAGGGTAAAATACAATAGTTATGGAATAAGAGAAAATATAATGGTATACATAAATATGTTAAATAGAATAAAATGACGTAAAATTATATTTCGGTGTCACCTTGAGAACCTACCCCAATCAGTCTCACATATGCAGATCTCAAACGAAGCATTTTATTTAAGTACCGTGCTGTGTTAAATGCTATTTTCCAGTTATGGACATCCATAAGGTAAGTGGTTCTGATATGGGGATCTCAATGGGTCCTTCATTTGGTATATGGACCAAGATATCTGTCTCTCACCCCCTTATACAAGCAACAATCAAATAGGATGTGAGCCTGGTCTTCTACCTCTGACACTCCACAAATGGAGAGACACTCATTCTAGGGTATAGAATAGAATCCCCCATATCTGACCATTGTCTCAAGCTGTTCGAATCTCACTTGCGTAAATATCTCCCTAAGATGTTTTGGCAGTTGTAACTTCAAATAGCTGTCTACTTGAAAAGTACATTTGTATTTGCTCAGCCATTTCAAGTTACCCACCTTACTAAGGATAGCTGTATCATTTTGTGCCGAGGTGGCGCAGTGGTTAGAGTGCAGTCCTGCAGGCCACTTCAGCTGACTGCTATCTGCAGTTCGGCGGTTCAAATCTCACCGGTCAAGGTTGACTCAGCCTTCCATCCTTCCGAGGTGGGTGAAATGAGGACCCAGACTGTGGGGGCAATATGCTGACTCTGTAAACCACTTAGAGAGGGCTGAAAGCCCTATGAAGCGGTATATAAGTCTAACTGCTATTGCTATTGCTATTGCTTTAATTATTTGGGCAGCTCTTTTAAAAATTGTTCTCTTGTTACGCAAGGGACAGGAAGGCCACAGCTTCTTACAAAATTTGTTAGTTTGGTGATCCAGAGGATTTGTGATTTGATTGATTAATGCTCACCGCCGCAGCAGCCTGTTTGCTGTGGTCTGTTCACCGCCACCCATTTGCCGTGGCCCGTTTGCCACTTCCACTGCAGCCCATTCTAGAGCAGCTGGTTGGCATGGCACCAACATCCCCCTCCACCCTGCCGCAGCTGTATAAGATGCACCAAAGTTTTCACCCGCTTTTAGGGGGGGAAGTGAGTCTTATACTCCAAAAAATATGGTGTATTTCAGCAATGGAGGTCAGAAGTGAAAGAAAGGTATTGCATGGCTATCAACCAATGAAGACAGAGTTGGAAGAGAAGGCTTCTGAGAGAGATAGAGAGAGAGGGAGGGAGGGAGGGAGGGAGGGAGGGAGGGGGAGGGAGGAAGAGAGAGAGAGAGATATTCAAGAAAGGATTTACCTTGCTTCTTTCTCTCTTCCTTCCTCGCTACTGTGTCAAAACAGAGTGCTTTCTTTTCTAGTTGCAATCAGGAAAAAAAATAAGTCAAAAGAAGCTTCGCTTGAAAAGCACTATAGTGTTTGAGTAGCAAAAAATAAGAATTAAGCAGAAATTGCATAGAGGGGCACTTGTAGTTCAAAAAATATATCTTTTAGAAATTGGTGTTGAATGTTCAGCGAATAATGACAGGTTGTACTGGGACTGTAGAAGCAACACTGTGTAATAACGTTTATATGCTATTTCTTTTTTTTTTAGGTAACAAAGAATACTCGCATCATAGAATATTTGAACTTGATGTTCGGGTCATTGAGTCACAGAGATGCTTTTTCAGTGAAGTATCTGCTTGTGTAGCTAAGGAAAGCTTCTTTTCTTTTTTGCAGAAATTATCTACGTATATTCTATAAAAATTTTCTATTCCTCCATTGGAGGGTCTTCTACAAAGCCCATTTAGATGATCTCTAGGGTGACCACTGGTCAATATCTCAACCTTTCGTAAAGACTGAGTGTGTATTTGCTTGAATGCAGAGGTTGAGTCTATTTGCATGCCCACTCACTGTACTCACACTAACAATCAGAGCCAATACAGACCTACTCTTGAATTTCATAAACTCCATTCAAAATGTGGAGATGGAAATATTTTTTTTAAAAAAAAACTAAATAATCTAACAGGTTTCAAAAGCAGTAGCAATTTTTCTTTTTAATTTACAGCTTTAGCTTACAGAAAAACCTTTGGTGCCTTCAATGAATTGTTAACTTTAAAGGGTTTCGTCCTTTTATATAAGTATGAACTCCGCTGTAGGCATGTATTCATGGTATGCTATATTTTTTTCCTAAAATGCCATGATTGGATTTGGGGTGTAAATAAGTAAGTAATTAAGTAAGTAAGTAAGTAAGTAAGTAAGTAAGTAAGTAAGTAAGTAATCATGTTGCCTTTCTGACAATGGCTTATTTTAAATAACACAAGAACATCAAAAACAGAGTTGGAAGGCACCTTGGATGTCTTCCAGTGCAACACCCCCCCCCCCCGCTCAAGCAAGAAATCTTACACCGTTTCACACAAACAGAATAGAATAGAATAGAATAGAATAGAATAGAATAGAATAGAATAGAATAGAATAAAAGAGTTGGAAGGGACCTTGGAGGTCTTTTAATCCAACCCCCTGCTTAGCCAGGAAGCCCTACATCATTTCAGACAAATGGTTATCCAACATCTTCTTAAAAATGCCCAGTGTTGAAACATTCACAACTTCTGGAGGCATGTTGTTCCATGGATTAATTTTTCTAACTGTCAGGAAATTTCTCCTTAGTTCTAAGTTCCTTATCTCCTTCATTAGTTTCCACCCATTGCTTCTTGTCCTACCCTCAGGTCAGAGGTGGGTTCCTACCAGTTCGCACCTATTTGGTAGAACCGTTTCGTCAAATCTACCGAACCGGTTAGAAGAGGTTCCACCAGTGGACCCAGAAAGCAGGCCACACCTACAGAAGAGGTTCCAAAATTTTTTGAAACCCACCACTGGTCCCTGGATATGATTATTCTACACTATCATGCTCCTATTTATAAAACTCAGTGCCTCTGTGAAAGGTAAGGATGACTACTGCGTTTGTGGTGCAATCAGAACATTGCGTGTGTTGAAGTTGTTTTAACGCAAACCAAAGATGCCTTTTAAAAAACAAGTTTACATCCTATTCTTATGCAGGCCAGTGCTGTGTGTGAGGTAACTTAAAGTGGTTCTGACAAGTGTCGTCGGCATCTTCATATCCGGTCACATGGGCGGCAAGCCACTCCCATCTGGTCACATGGGCAGCAAGCCACTCCCACAAAGGAGACCACAGCCACAGAGTAGGTTCGAACAATTTTTGAAACACTGCCTCAGGTGCTTTGGAGAATAGCTTGACACCCTCTTCTTTGTAGCAGCCTCTGAGATATTGGATATTGGCAACCCCTGAGATAATGTTCTTCATGTATTTTTAAAAAACACCGCCTGGGAATGCTGCTACCATGTCTCCCCTAGTCCTTCTTTCCATTAAATTAGACATATCCAGTTCCTGCAACCGCTCTTCATATCTGGTGATTATATCACCAGATATCTAATTTGATTGGATTAGGAGTGTAAATAAATAAATCACCTTACCTTTCAGGCAATGGCTTATTTTAAATAATAGAAGAAGATCAAAAACAGAGTTGGAAGGGACCTTGGAGGTCTTCTTGTGCAATCCGCTGCTGTAGAAGGAAATCTTATACTGTTTCAGACAAACAGTTGCTGAATCTCTTCTAAAAACCTTCAGTGTTACAACTTCTGGAGGCAAATTGTTCCACTGATTAATTGTTCTGACTGTCAGGATATTTCTGCTTAGTCCTAGGTTGGTTCTCTCCTTGAATAGTTTCCATTCATTGTTTCTTATCCTATCTTCAGATATTTTGGAGAATAGGTAGATTCTCTCGTCTTTGGGGTAGCCCCTGAGATATTGGAAGATTGTTATCATGTACTTCTTTTTCATGAAAGTAGATATGCAATTTTTTTCAACCATTTTTCATATGTTTTAGCCTTCAGCCCCCTAAATATTAAATGATTAAATCTTTAAGAAAGGTTATAAAATATATCCCTTCCTCTCCCCTTCCCTTGTTTCTCTCTTCCCCCTCTCCCTCCATCTCTCTCTTCATCCTTCCCTTCCACTCTCTCCCTCTCCCCGCTCTCTCTGTACCTCAAGTCAGATAAAAGAACATTGGTCTAAGGCAGTGTTTCTCAACCTTGGCAACTTGAAGATGTCTGGACTTCAATTCCCAGAATTCCCCAGCCAGCGAATGCTGGCTGGAGAATTCTGGGAATTGAAGTCCGGACATCTTCTAGTTGCCAAGGTTGAGAAACACTGGTCTAAGGGTAACATAACTTTATTATTGAAAAGTTTGAGTGCTTAAAACCTACACGAGAGATTAATTAATGTTCTCTAATAAATGTACTGAAAAGAAGGCACGTAGTTCTTTATCCCAATGTGTTTATTTAGCAGTTCAAAACAATTTTTGGCCCAGAAATGTCTGGATGTTGCAAAAGTAATTAAGAGAAGAGTCATTTTTAATGGAAGGCAACAACTAGACATTTATTTATTCATTTTTAACTCGACTAAACTGCATATCATTCATATACTTCATTACTGGTTAACTTAAACTTCACGTGGAAAGTATCTGACTATAATATGTGCATAAATCACAGCTTTAAAAGTGAGTTGTGTTTCTCAGGCATTCTTTAATAAGGTATCTTACATAAAAATAACAATATTATCAAGAAGTTCCATATAGAGGTATGATTGAAAAAGAGTTCAGACTTCAGACTGAGTCAACTTTCTGCATGAAAAGCTGAACAAAACTGAACCACCAAATTCATTTGTTTGTATTGGACTCAATTCAAGGAATCCAATACAATTTCTTGGCTGTTTCATCATTTTTAACTGTAATCATAATCAAAATGATGGATTAAGTTGACACTCCCTGTTATTATATTATTAACATTTAGGAATATTCTTGATTGGCCAAGTATGATTGGACACACACAAGGAATTTGTCTCCGGTACATAAACTCTCAGTGCACATACAAACAGCAAAGT
>NC_045549.1:69241429-69243929 GCF_009769535.1 Thamnophis elegans | reverse complement strand
AATATATCAGTAAGGATGTCCAATATTTAATGCTTCATATAATCACTGCTGCCAGAATTTCATATGCCCAAAGTTGGAAACTAAAAACCATTCCATCAAATGCAGAAACCATAAAAAAGGTGTTAGAATGCTCAGAAATGGACAAACTAACAATAGAACTAAAAGACAGAGAGGAAACAGAATACTTCAAGATATGGAACAGGTGGTATAACTGGCTCGAAAAGAGATGTAAAATCAATGCATAAGGAACACAAGGCAAACACTATGAAAAGAGATGTCATATACTTAGCAATAGAGATGGAAATATTGTATATAGATGTACGTATTGTAAAAATGAGAAAGTATGAAACAAAGAAGAATATGTATAAGACAAAAAATGGAAAATGGAAAACCCGAAATTAGAAAAAAGAAATACCAATAACAGAAAGGTGTAAAAGTGTAATTGTGTGTGGGGGGGGGAATGATGCTACTTCGTATGTTTTGGAGCCAGGGTGTGTGGGCGGCTCCAGTCACAGTTCTGTGCTACCAGTTCGGATGAACCAGTCCGAACTATCTGAATATCACCTTTTGGTGTTATGCCTCAGTGGATAAAGACACTGGAAAGCTGACAACCCAGATTCGACACCCAGGTGCTATGTGATGGGGTGAGCTCCTGTTACTCGCCCCAGCTGCTCTCCACCTAGCAGTTCGAAAGCATGCAAATGCAAGTAGATAAAGAGGCACCACTTCAGGGGGAAAGTAATGGCTGTTAGTGCATCTCAGTGTATAATAATGCTGGCCAAATGACTATGGAAGTGTCTTCAGACAATTCTGGCTCCCTTGGTTAAGAAAAAGCAATAGCGCTTAGACTTATATAGCGCTTCACAGTGCTTTACAGCCCTCTCTAAGCAGTTTACAGAGTTAGCCTATTGCACCCAACAATCTGGCTCTTCATTTTACCCACCTCGGAAGGATGCAAGGCTGAGTCAATCTTGAGTCTGGTGAGATTTGGACTCCCAAATTGCGGTCAGCTGGCAGTCAGCAGAAATTAACCTGCAATACTGCACTATAACCACTGCACCTCCATGCCTCAAGTGGAGGTGAGCCACCACCCCTCTAGAGTTGGACACAGCTGGAAACGGGAAAACTTTAGCTTTAATAATTTCAGCAACCGAACGAGGAAATGTATTTGACAATGCAGAAGAGAGCAGAATCAACAGGTAACAATTGATAAACTGAATGGGCATTTTCAGAAGATCACTAGCCTTGTATCCCTGGAGGAACTGCAGATTATCAATACCACACTCAAAAATGGAGGACATTTCTATAGACATCAACCTCTGGGTTCCACTTAATGGCAACTCAATAATTAACCTTCAAGAATCAAATGATGCCACCTCCAAATGTAATTAAGCAATCACATGGACTGCCACACTAGATACAAAATTGCCTGGAGGGTGATCCATGAATCAAAATTTAGATTGTAACCTTGTCACTCTGAGCAGCCTTGCCATCAATAGCCAGTATTACGGGCTCATATTGAAAAGAGTTGGGGGAAGAAAATGGGTAACACTAGTCTTCTAGAGGAAATCACTGTCTGAGATTCTAAACAATTGCAAGTTTATAGTACTGGCTTCTGACCTCATCGTCAGCAACTCTCACTGGTTTTCTAGTTAAGATGAAACAGTCCACAAGTATAACCGAGAGAAAATTGACAATTCAATTCAGACTAGAACTGGAAGAGAGCTTGGAGGTCTTCTAGTCCAACCCCCTGCTCAAGCAGGAGACCCTATACCATTTCAGACAAGTGGCTGAATCCCACCCCTTCATGTGGTCCTGTCCACCACTACATCATCTTTCCTAGCAGCTTCCATGTTGCCAATGCCTTTCTCCCCACTTAGAGCTGAACCCAGATGGACATTCCTTCCAACAAGAAAAAAAAAAGTGCAGAGAAGAGCAATTAACATAATTAAGGGCCTGGAGACTAAAACCTATGAAGTCCTACCATGTTTTCCCAAAACTAAGACAGGGTCTTATCTTCTTTTGACACCCCCCCCTCCCGAAATAAGCACTTGGCCTTATTTTCAGGGAGATCTTATTATTTTTGAGGTGCAGGAGGCAACGAGCATGGTCACCTCATATCTGCTGCTGTGTTGAAATATTTTCAGGAAGGGCTTATTTTCAAGGGAGGGCTTATTTTAGCGCATGTGCTCAAAAGCCTGATTGGGCTTATTATCTGGGGAGGACTAATTTTCAGGGAAACAAGGTAGATACAAGAAGACCTCCAAGGTCCCTTCCAACTCTATTCTGATTCTTGATTTCAGTCAGCATTGCTGTACATCTAAATCAGTGTTTTTCAACCACTGTGCCGCGGCACACTAGTGTGCCGTGACATAGTGTAAGGTGTGCCGTGGGAAAATTACTTTATATATAGTCAATATAGGCACAGAGTTACATTTTTTTAACATTTTCTAATGGGGGTGTGCCTCGTGATTTTTTTCATGAAAAAAGTGTGCCTTTG
>NC_045549.1:69233929-69238929 GCF_009769535.1 Thamnophis elegans | reverse complement strand
TGTTACAGAATTGGTAGTATGGATTCCCACCGTGTACAACATTTTGTTTCCATATTTCATATGGACCCGTTAGATCGCACAGGGTCGGCCTCCTCCGGGTTCCGTCCACCAGCCAATGCCATCTGGCTACTACCCGGGGGGGAGGGCCTTCTCTGTAGCAGCTCCGGCCCTTTGGAATGAACTCCCCGCGGAGATCCGGACCCTCACCTCTCTCCAGGCCTTCCGGAAAGCCGTCAAACCCTGGCTGTGCCGGCAGGCCTGGGGTTGATGAGTTCCCCTCCCCTCTCGACTGGTATGGCTGTGTGATTTTCATGTATTTTAATCATGTGTACTGTTGTTTATGTCCCCTTTCCCCCCTGAGTTGTTCGCCGCCCTGAGTCCCTCCTGGAGAAGGGCGGCATACAAATAAACCAAATACAATACAATACAATATATTTGCCTTGGGTTATATGGACCTCCTCCTCCTCCTCCTCCTCCACCACCACCACCACCACCACCACCACCACACTACCTCCTCCTCCTCCTCCTCCTCCTCCTCCTCCTCCTTTTTTTTTAAATCCATCCAAAGGGGACTAAGAATAATGAACTTTCAAATCATAAAGTAATAAAACAATACAAGATCAATTTCCTTTCTCAAAAACCTTCAGAGAATTTCCAAAACTTTGAAAAGTGACCTCAAAAGAAAAGAAAAGAAAATCATGATTAAGCCGGTCAGAATGTTCCTCTGAAGATACCTTATGCAGGTCAGAATGTATTTTTCATAATGCAAACATTTCCAATTTGAAGTCACATTTAATCATCTAGATGAAATGCGGTATCTTGTTGAGATATGACTCCCTCCGCTGAATGAATGGCTTTGACCTTTATTACTTTCATCCATTTCAACCAAATCTGCATCTCTTCTTATACGTTCATCATAAAGCCCGGACTATAAATTACGTGGAGCAAAAGGCATTATGAGATTTGATCATTCTTTTGATACCCCTTAAGGTGGGGGGACATGCAGTCTTCCTCCCCTAAACAGGCTGACAAGTGCCTGGAAGCTAGGAGAACAACACTTAACTCAAAATGATAGAAAATAGCAGTAAAACACCAGTGGGGATCAAAAGGCAAAAAGCATCTGAAGACCCATATTTGATTTCTGGCACACTCAGCTCCAAAATGATAAATCAAAAGTTAAATGTTATGAACTGGCATTACAAAGATGGCAACCGTTTTCGAACAAGGAAAAGATTGAGGTGACTTCCATTTCAACCCTGATATAGTTGGCAGGTTTTATATATATATGGCTTTTTTTTCTCTCCTGTAGCTGTTATTCCACCTTTAATCCTTTAAGAGATTCTTCCTTGTTTTTGCTTCCTGTTTTTTTAGAAAACAGACGGGCAGAGTCAGAAAAGGAAAGAGGAAGCAAGCAATACTTCTCCCCAACACAAAGTAGTGTAGGGATGATCTTTGTATTGGCCTACACAATTCTGGGAGCCTACAATGCAAACTTTCATTCTGATGAGTGTGGCTAGTAATTAAAGGTAAAGGTTCCCCTTGCACACATCTGCTAGTCGTTCCCAACTTTAGGGGGCGGTGCTTATCTTCGCTTCAAAGCCAAAGAGCCAGCGCTGTCCAAAGACGTCTCCATGGTCATGTGGCCGGCATGACTAAATGCTGAAAATGCATGGAACACTGTTACCTTCCCGCCAAAGGTATTTTTCCACTTGCATTTTTACATGCTTTCAAACTGCTAGGTTGGCAGAAGCTGGGACAAGTAACGGGAACTCACTCCATTATGTGGTGCTAGGGATTTGAACCGCTGAACTGCCAACCTTTCTGATCGACAAGCTCAGCGTCTTATCCACTGAGCCACTGTCCCCCTTGGGATATTGGCATGGAAAAAGTGCTTTAAAATCTAAAAAAAGAGCTGGAAATGAAAAAAAAGTTGGCCACGCCCACCCAGTCGCATGACCCCCTAAGCCATACCCACAGAACCAGTGGGGGGGGGGTAGATTTCACCACTGGCTTAGGGGTCACATGGTAGTGTCTTCCAATACTTGAGGGACTTCCGTAGGGAAGAGTCAATCTATTCTCTAAAGCAGGACAAAAACAACGGGTGGAACATCATTAATTAGAGATCCAATCTAGAATTAAGGAGCAATTTCCTCACAATGAAAACAATTAGTCAGTGGAATGGCTTGTCTCCAGAAACTGTGGATGCTCCAACACTGGAGATTTTCAAGAAGAGAATGTACAGTCATCTGTCTGGAATGAAATAAGACCCCCTGCTTGAGCAGGAGGGTGGACTAAAACAGTGATCACCAACTAGTGGTCCGTGGACCACTGGTGGTCCGTGAGAAAATGTTGGTGGTCTGCAAAACAACTGTTTGCATTTTTTAATATATTGCACTAAATCAGTGTTCCTCAAACTATGGCCCCTGGACTGGATACAGCCCACCAAAGCAATTACTCCCACTCGCTGATGGGATGGGGTCTTTCAGGCACTTAGCATGGCTGCCTGTTTAATACTCCAGCCAGTGGTGGGTTTCAAAAATTGAACTTACTCTGTGGGTGTGGCCTCCTTTGTGGGAGTGGCTTGCCACCCATGTGACCAGATGGGAGTGGCTTGCCGCCCATGTGACCGGATATGAAGATGCCGACGACACTTATCAGAACCACCTTAAATTACCTCATACACACCCCTGGCATGCATAAGAATATGATGTAAACTTGTTTTTTAAAAGGAATCTTTGGTTTGCGTTAAAACAACTTCAACACACGCAATGTTCTGATTGCACCACAAAAGCAGTAGTCATCCTTACCTTTCACAGAGGCACTGAGTTTTATAAATAGGAGCATGATAGTGTAGAATAATCATATCCAAGGACCAGTGGTGGGTTTCAAAAAAATTTGGAACCTCTTCTGTAGGTGTGGCCTGCTTTCCGGGTCCACTGGTGGAACCTCTTCTAACCGGTTCGGTAGATTTGACGAACCGGTTCTACCGAATAGGTGCGAACTGGTAGGAACCCACCTCTGGCTCCAGCCCTTTCCTCCCTCTCTGGGAGTTCAGTGAGGGGTGCACAAAACTTTGGTTGGGCTCCTCAAAAGACAGAGTTTGCAGGGGGAGGGGGAGATCTAGCATCCAGGCTGACTACAAGACAAACATTCATTCTTGGCCGTATTTGAGATTCCTAGCTGCATTGGATAGCAAATGACCCCAGGTGCTTCTCTCTTCTAACAGCTAAGCTAAGTGCCTGAAAGACCCCATCCCGTCACTAATTCATATTAGCGGTCCACGGGATGTAAAACAATGAATTTAGTGGCCCCTGAGGTCTGGAAAGTTGGTGACTCCAGGACTAAAAGACCTCCAGCCCTGTCAATCTGGTCAAACTCTGTAGATATCATCTATCCCAGGTTTATCTACTCTTGAAATTCTTGGTCAGAATGTCTGTGGAGATTCTCAGCCATCCAGGTCATGGTTGTCCCCAAGGTGCTTTTTTTTTTCAAAAGGCAGCTGGGCTTTCGTTATTTTTGCTTCAAACAAAAATAAAGTCCAGTTGCCTTTTGAAGAAGCACCTTTGGGACTTCTTGGTCAGTATCTTAAGGGGAGAAAAAAAAAACCCTATCCCAGAGAGAAGAACTATTGCATTCAGGCAGCACATTTTAATAGAAAAGAGGTCAAGCATTACTACACTAAAAAAAAAAGGCAGCTTTCGTACGACATTTCTACGGAATGAAGTAGCTACTGACTGACTTTCTCTGGAAAAAGAAAAAAAATGATCTACAAAGACTGAAATAAAGAAAAGAAAAATGAAGTTTTCTCCTCCCCCCCCCCCCATTTTTTTTGAAATGGAAAAAAAAGTTTATTTAATTAAAAAGATGTTGTCAAGTCCTAAAGCAGTTCTGGCCTGCTATCGAGTTGTCATAGGCAGCTGAGGGTGGGGGGGACACATCTTTCTCAGGGCTGCATCCTAGGTTACCTGCAACAGCCGGAGGGGCGTGCTCTCTACAGCCTGCGAAAGTGCTGAGTAAGAGAATGTGATTTATGATACAACTTGGGGGAAGGGAAGGGGAGGAAAAAGGGTTGTAGTTGGGGAGCAAATTACGTGGGGCAGAGCTGACTTCACTTGGGTACGTGCCGACATGTTGCTCCGAATAAATAACTGTATTTCTTTTGAAACTTGGCTCGAGGCTCATGGTTTAATTAGACCATCCCTTGGAACCCTGACAGATGTTATTTATATATATGTGTGTGTGTGTGTGTGTGTGTGTGTGTGTGTGTGTGTGTTTTATTTTTGCTGATAAATAAATAAAGGGAGACTAGTATAGATCTATTTCAAGCTATTTAGCTCTCATCAGCTAGCCATACTGATGAGAGCTAAATAGCTTGAAATAGATCTATACTAGTCTCCCTTTATTTATTTATCAGCAAAAATAAAACACAAATAAAACAAAAGGCAACAGTAAAAATATTGGGTTTCTGTCATGATGGACTCTTGTGACGAGCCGATTGACAGATGATGGAAGCAGTTAGCTTCCTCCCATAATTGGGGCTTCCTAGATTTTCACGGATGCAGGTTTTGGTGTATTCAGGTCTTTTCCCGTGTAAGATTGAGAGTATCTTGGCAACGTTTCGACGAGGTCCCACTCGCCATCTTTAGGCTGGTGTCTTCAGTATGCATTCAGCATTGCATTTGGAAGATATCGGGCCTGACAGCTCTCTTCACTGATGTCCAACTATGAAGGCAGCTGATAACTGACATGTCGCTCTGGCCCCCTCTCTGCCTCTGACACAGAGCCCTCCTCAGAGCCTTCCCCAGACCCCAGGACTGGCCCGTGTTCCTCCCCAACCAGACTCACTGTCTGAGTCTACCACCAGCTCCGCTGGCTGCTGGCGGGCCACAACAACTACTGATTTACTTTCTCTGTAAAAGAAAAAAAAATGATCTACAAAGGCTGAAATAAAGAAAAGAAAACCGAACTTTTCATTTGAATTAAGGAAAAGAAAAATGAAA
>NC_045549.1:69219858-69233829 GCF_009769535.1 Thamnophis elegans | reverse complement strand
CTCTCTAAGTGGTTTAAGAGTCAGCATATGTTCCCCCAAAATCTGGGTCCTCATTTTACTGATCTGGAAAGGATGGAAGGCTGAGTCAACATTGAGACCCATCAGAGTCAAACTCCAAGCTGAAGGCAGAGTTTGCCTGCAATACTACATTCTAACCATTGTGCCACCATGGCAGATAGACTGATGAGAGAGAGAGAGAGAGAGAGAGAGAGAGAGAGAGAGAGAGAGAGAGAGGGAGGGAGGGAGGGAGGGAGGGAGGAGGGAGGGAGGGAGGGAGAGAAACAGAGAGAGAGACAGAGAGATTAATAGATCTCTCTCTATATACACACACACAGACACACACACAGAGAGAGAGAGGGGGGAGGAGAGAGAGAGAGAGAGTAATAGATCTCTCCCTCTATACACACACACACACACACACACACACACACACACACACACACAAGGAGAGAGGGGGGAGAGGAGAGAGAGAGAGAGAAATTAATAGATCTCTCCCTTTATCCACACACACACACACACACACACACAGAGGGGGGGAGAAGAGAGAGAGAGAGTAATAGATCTCTCCCTCTATACACACACAGATACACACGGGGGGGGGGAGAGAGAGAGAGAGAGAGAGAAAGAGATCTCCCTCTACACACACACACACACACACACACACACACACACACAGAGGGGGGAGAAGAGAGAGAGAGAGTAATAGATCTCTCCCTCTATACACACACAGACACACACGGAGCGGAGAGAGAGAGAGAGAGAAAGAGATCTCCCTCTACACACACACACACACACACACACACACACACACACACACACACACACACAGACACACACATGGGGAGAGAGGGGGGAGAGGAGAGAGAGAGAGAAATTAATAGATCTCTCCCTCTATACAGAGAGAGAGAGAGAGAATAGATATTATTTTAAATATTTATTATTTTTAAAATAAAATAAAGTTACCTTACCCAATTGCAACACAACCTATGTTCCTTTCTGTACTAGTACCCTCTTAAACTCCCTTTTCTAAAATAAATAAATAAATATGAGGTTACGATTCCTTTGCATTTTGAAATTCTGTCAAGTTGCATAGAGAGGGGAAGGGAATGTATCAATTCGGCTGTTCAAAAGTGTCACTTCCCCCCAATTCAGGTGTCCTTGTAGTCTTGTTTGATGTCTCCTGGTCAACTCCTGTATTGGGAATTGTTAATTAAAAAGAGTTGCTTTGCTCTCTTAAGATTCCCCGTAGACTAATTATTAAAGTGCTGTGGAGCGTCTCAAACCTACAGCAATTGAAAGTCACCGAAAGGACTTCCTCACATTATGAGATTTCCAGGCCCCAAAGAGTTTTCTTCTGCTCTACAGAACATACACAATGGGAAGTAGATTGCCTTCTCTGCAGGCACTCCGGCCCAGAAGGAAAGAGAAGAAAAGTAGGAAATTGCTAGAGGGGGGAAAAAGCATACACTTGCATTAATGTTTTCAGCATTCTTCTGATGAATTAAATTCCCTATACAGTAGGTGTGAAGAGTGAACTTGTTATGTTGCTATGGTGGGTGGGATTCCCCACTTACTCCCCCTAAATCCGTGTTGCAAATGCAGCTATCTCCACTTTAATAAATATTTATTAAGCAAAATTGGCGAGGGACTACAAAAAAATTTACCTAGGGAAATTGATTGATTGATTGCTTCATTCATCTTGATATTACTGTGGTTTGACAGTTCTGAACCGAGTAGAAAAAAATTCCAGGATTTGGGATAAAAACAGATGCCATTGACATGAATTCTGAAAAAAAAAAAAACTGAAGAATATTACAGAATATAAAGTGTACGTTGAGTGAAACTAAAATTTCTAGATCTGGCTTGCAAAGGTTTCATCAGTTCATCTGACCACTAGGTAGTAAAAAAAACAGTACTGTTTGTTCTTTCTTTCTTTCTTTCTTTCTTTCTTTCTTTCTTTCTTTCTTTCTTCTTCCTTCCTTCCTTCCTTTCCTTCCTTCCTTCTTTTTTCCTTCTTTCCTTTCCTTCCTTCCTTCCTTCTTTCTTTTTTCTTTCTTCTCCCTCCCTCCATCCTTTCCTTTGCTTTCGCTTTCTTCCTTACTTCGTTTTTTATTTTTTCTTTCTTTGTGCTTGCTTCCTTCCTTTCCTTCCTTCCTTCTTTTTTCCTTCTTTCCTTTCCTTCCTTCCTTCCTTCTTTCTTTTTTCTTTCTTCTCCCTCCCTCCTTTCCTTTCCTTTCCCTTCCTTCCTTCCTTCTTTCTTTTTTCTTTCTTTCTTCTTCCTTCCTTTCTTCATTCCTTCTTTTTTCCTTCTTCTTTCCTTTCCTTCCTTACTTCCTTCTTTCCTTTTTCTTTCTTCTCCCTCCCTCCCTCCTTTCCTTTCCTTTTCCTTCCTTCCTTCCTTCCTTCCTTCCTTCTTTCTTTCTTTTATTTAGTGGTTCTTTGGATTTTTTTCCCCATCTAGATATTCATTTTACCCATCTTAAATCTAAGATTTATAGCAGTTAGACTTATATACCGCTTCATAGGGCTTTCAGCCCTCTCTAAGCGGTTTACAGAGTCAGCATATTGCCCCCAACAACAATCCGGGTCCTCATTTTACCCACCTCGGAAGGATGGAAGGCTGAGTCAACCATCCACCCTGTTGCACTGTATGGCACTAAATGCTGGGCATATAGCCCCCAAAAATCTGGGTCCTCATTTTAGTCATCTCAGAAGGATGGAAAATGGAGCCAACCCTGAGCCCCATCAGAATCGAATTCCTGGTTGTGGGCAGAGTTAGCCTGCAATACTGCACTTTAACCACTGCATC
Source organism: Thamnophis elegans (assembly GCF_009769535.1). Taxonomy (NCBI): domain Eukaryota; kingdom Metazoa; phylum Chordata; class Lepidosauria; order Squamata; family Natricidae; genus Thamnophis; species Thamnophis elegans. The sequence continues at coordinate 69,231,020 of NC_045549.1, read as the reverse complement.
ACCAGAACTCCTAGTTAGGAAGCTTTTTCACATCCTCATCTGGTGAGCCAGTTCGATTTTCTTTTTGTACAAAGAAGCATTATTGACAATTTCCCACACCCTTGAGCAGTGGTGAAATTCATTTTTTTTTACTATGGGTTCTGTGGGTGTAGCTTGGTGAGTGTGGGAGGAGAAAGATTGTCACTATTGAAGCCTAACAGAATAACAAAATTGGAAGGGACCTTGTAGGTCGTCTTCTCCAACTTGTCCCCAAGCAGGAGACTACACCATTTCTGACAGATGGCAGTCCAGGTTCTTCTTGAGAGCTTCCAGGGATGAAGCTCCCACAACTTCTGAAGGCAACTTCTGTTCCATCGGTTGATTGTTCTCACTGTCAGAAAATTCCCCCTTATCTCTAGGTTGAATCTCTCCTTGATCAGTTTCCATCCATTATTCCTCGTCTGGCCTTTGGGTGCTTTGGAGAATAGCTTGACCCCTTCCTCAATGTAGCAGCTGCTCAAATATTGGGAGACTGCTATCAAGTTTCTCCTGGTCCTTCTTTTCACTAGACTAGCCATGCCAAATTCCTGTAACTGTTCTTCATATGTTTTAGTCTCCAGTCCCCTAATCATCCTGGTTGCTCTTCTCTGCACTATTTCTAGATAGTAGAATACAATACTAGTATTAGTATTATAGTATAGTATCCCATTTTGTATTAAAATATTGAGTAAGGATTCTGTTTCAGGTTTTGGTACTCGATATCTTTTCAGATCATCCCTGGGGCACCAATGTCCACTTTGTTTTTAACAATTCACATCCATGTTTTATTTCAGTTAGAATGTCACTTCAGGGTATGGTAAAAACAAACAATGAAGGCAATAAATTCTCTTGAGAAGTTCTTCTCCTGCTGTTTACAGTTCCATTTTCTTAACACTTATCATCATTTTCATATTTTCATGGCTTTTCTTTTCAAAATCTGGGTTGTTTCCACCAATGCCAAATATTTTCAAACATTTCTGAATCCAGTTATGTGAAAAAGAATCAATAATCAGTTTTCCAGGGGTGGAATTCACGTACTTTCCCTACCAGTTCGCAAATGTGAGCATGTGCACATCCGCACATGCGCTCAACCTTCCGTGCATGCGCGTTGGCTTAAAAAAGGGCCTAAATGGGATGCCATAGAGTTAAGGCGGGTAGGTGGGACCACCCACAATTTCCACTACTGGTTTAGGCGAACTGGTCCAAACTAGCAGTGTTGTGGCCCGCCAGCAGAGCTGACAGAAGATTCGGACATTGAGGAGGTTGGGGAGGAACATGGGCCAGTTCTGGAGTCTGGGGAAGGCTCTGATGAGGGCTCTGTGTCGGAGGCAGAGAGTGGGGCCAGGGCCGTATGCCAGTTATCAGCTGCCTTTGGAGCTAGACCGCAGTGAGGCAGAGGAACAGCTGGAGCCTGTTCCCAATGTGTGCATGTGCAGAGCTGCCAGAAGAAAAGAACATAAATCAGGGTCAACTTGGGAGTGAGGCCACAGGTGGATGATGAATGGCCCCTCCCAGAGGAAATAAAAGAGGATCAAAAGAAGAGTGGAGTTTGCAGGAGACAATTAGTTCGCTTAATTAGTTCGTGACTCTCAGAGACTCCTTGCCAGGTTTTGCAGATATCGGCCTGGCAGCTCTCCAAGCCGGATAAAGTCTGTGACTGTAAATCCTCCCTTGAAAGACTTTTCTGGATGTGAATGAGCAGAATCCACAGTCAATTAATGAAAGGGGTTTTTGTCGGGACAAGGAGTTTGCTTCATGCTCTTGGGAAGCCTTGTTCAGAACAGGCAGAATACCACCTCTTCAGTTGTCCTTGGAGATTTTCAGTCATCTAGGTCATGGTTGTCCCAAAGGTGCTTTTTCAAGAAGCAACTGAACTTTCTTGCTTTTCTTTGAAGAAGTTTCGCTTCTTATCCAAGAAGCTTCTTCAGCTCTGGAGAAGCTTCTTGGATGAGAAGCGAAATGTTTTCAAAGAAAAACCAGAAAGTCCAGTTGCATCTTTAAAATACACCTTTGGATCAGTAATCACTTGTTTCTCTAACTATGCACACATTATTGATGTGGAAGTTGTTTTTTTTTGTTCACCTGGACTTCTTTTTAGTGTTATTTTATCAATCAACAATTTCAGCAGATACTTTTTTGCTCAGGTGGATAGAATTAAGTTTTTTTTAAAGTAGTTTTTATTTCTCATATATACATTCACAATTATATGATCTCATAACATACAAATAATAATATGTATATGTAACAATTTTTCTCCCCTACAATTGACAATATAATTGAAATTACTTTCTTACCATCCCATAAACCCATCTTATTTTACAACAATCCTACTTTTCTTCCTTCCTTCCCTCCTTTCTTCTCTCCTTCTCTCCTTCCTTCCCTCCTTCCCTCCCTCCTTCCCCCTTCCCTCCCTCCTTTCTTCTCTCCTTCCCTCCTTCCCTCCTTCCTTCCCACCTTCCTTCCCTCCTTCCTTCCTTCCCTCCTTTCTTCTCTCCTTCTCTCCTTCCTTTCCTCCTTCCTTCCCTCCTTCCTTCCCTCCTTTCTTCTCTCCTTCATTCTCTACTTCCTTTCCTCCTTCCTTCCCTCCTTCCTTCCCTCCTTTCTTCTCTCCTTCATTCCCTTCTTCCTTCCCTCCTTTCTTCTCTCCTTCTCTCCCTCCTGAAGGAGGGAAGCAAGGAGGGAGGGAAGCAAGGAGGGAAGGAAGGAGAGGAGAGAAGAAAGGAGGGAAGGAAGGAGGGAAGGTAGAATTAAGTTTTAAATATGTGACTCAAAATTGCAATTGCTAATGTATGAGCTAGCAATTTGAACATTGTTGACAAGGAACTATTTGCTTTCTAGTTCCTTGCAATTACATTTTGCATCTTTCTTCTATTATTAAACATCTTCTACCAGTTGTCATGCATTCTTCAACTTTTCCAATTTATGATATTTTATTAAATTGAGGAGTTAATCTTTCATGGACAGTTGTCAGAAGTTTAAGCCAAAATCCACATACTTCATCTTTTTCTTGTGTACTCTACTTCTTCACTTTTTTTTGTTTAGCTTTTTAATAATTTCAGACGTGATGAGTGTATTATTCATTTTGACTGAGCCAATATTCTTCTCAATCTTTGGATTGTGATTTCAATCAAATATTGAAGGATCCCCAAAAAGTTTTCCATAGGTTTTGTATGTGATCTATTGACTTCCAAAGGAATAAATTAGTTTGGTTTTATTGGGGGGGGGGGAACCGTTCTGTAATTATGCTCCTGGAGCTTGTTTTACTATTAATATATACAAAAGGATATCGCTATCCTTAGTAAGGTGGGTAACTTGAAATGGCTGAGCAAATACAAACGTACTTTTCAAGTAGACAGCAATTCGATCTTACAACTGCCAAAACATCTTAGGGAGATATGTACGCAAGGGAGGTTTGAACAGCTTGACACAATGGTCAGATATGGGAGATTCCATTCTATACTCTACAATAATCATCTCTGCATTGTGGAGTGGCAGAGGTAGAAGACCTGGCTTACATCCTATTTGATTGTTGCTTGAGTAAGGGGGTGAGAGGCAGATACCTTGGTCTATATACCAAACGAAAGACCCATTGGGATCCTCATATCAGAACAACTTACCTTATGTGCATCCATAAGGGAAAAATAGCATTTAACACAGCACAATACTTAAAACAAAATGGTTCGGTTGAGATTTGCATATGTGGGACTGATTGGAGTAGATTGTAAGGGTGACGCCGAAATATAATTGTATGTCATTTTATTCTATTTTACATATTTATGTATTAAATTATATTGTATCTTATCCTATAACTATTGTATTTTACCTTACTCTTATTTTAAATTGTTTGTATAGGACATTATTGGTGATAAGATTGGAAGTCTTTAAGAAGACTGGAAGTCTTTAAGAAGATGTTGGATAGCCATTTGTCTGAAATGGTGTAGGGTTTCCTGTCTAGGCAGTGGGTTGGACTAGAAGACCTCCAAGGTCCCTTCCAACTCTGCTATTGTATTGTATTGTATTGTATTGTATTGTATTGTATTGTATTGTATTGTATTGTATTGTATTGTATTGTATTGTATTGTATATGTGTTTAAACCGTTGATATGGCCTATAGGCTAATCAGTAAAGCTATCATATCATATTAATATATCAAAAATGTAAAATGGGCTGACTGCAATGCATATCCCATTCCTATTCGTCCTTTGTAATATACTTCCGGAAATTATTTTATTATGGCTTAAGCAGCAATCAATGCTGTTCGTTAAGCAATTGGCTCAAATTGCTCAAATGCAACACTTATTATTATCACATGTAATTCTTACAGACAGCAGCCCTGAAATTACCAATAATCCACAAATTTCCCGAAACTCCATAAAATCCTTGCTTTTGTAGTCTTTATTAAAATCCAGGTAAAGTCAGCAATCACATAGCAGAAGCTCTCTTTTTTAAAAATATATCTCTATATATGAAACATTTATTAATATTTATGTCCATTATTACTGAAAAGTATGCATCTACTCAGTGGTCAGGCAGGGTGGTTTGCAAACTCCAGGGGATTCAGTGTTGCCTCATTTATTATTAACTCGGCTCATGAATTCTGCTGCCATCCGAAATAGCCTTAAAACAATATAGGTGAAGCACATGCAGAATTCTTGCTTCTGCTTCTAAAATTGAAAAATAAAAAATAAAAATAAAATTCTGGACAGCATGTAGATGTCATCAATTTTGAAGGGGAGATGACTGTTCCCAATCTCCTTCTTTCCTCTTGGCAAATGATGGAGTTTTATAGCCTGAAGGAATATGCAAATATTTATTGGGCAACTGTCTAAACAAAATGAAGAGGCTGAAGAGAGGAAAGTAAGTAGAGAATGTACACACACACACACACAGAGAGAGAGAGAGAGAGAGAGAGAGAGAGAGAGAGAGAGAGAGAGAGATAATAGCAAAGAAGAAGATTCTATATAAACCTTCAATTAGAAATAAGCATTCCATTTTTTTTAATATTCTGTCCTCTTTCCTTTCTTTAAAAGGAAAAAAAAAACACTTTGCCTGGATTTAACACTATGCCAGTGAGATGGTAAAATCTTTTACTCATGGAGAAATAAGTAGTTCTGTCACAGAAAGCATTTTTTTCTTTCTTCATTGTCTATAAGAACACTAGAACCTCATCACACACACACAAAAAAACCACTCCCCCAAGATTTGGAGAAATTTAATTTTAAAAGTTTGTGACTGCACAACTATCAGGCTGTTGATTTTTGCCTTTTGATTTCAATTTTCAAAATAAATATAAATTCATGCCACCCTACATTCCTTAATAAATCTCTCCCTCCTAAAGGTTTGATATATTTGAAAAGATGATACCTGGAAAATATTACTTGTACTTTGTAGGGAAATGGAAATTTTGTGTACAACAAGGAAAAGAAAAGATGGAAGGAAAGAAAAGTCGAGAGAGGGAAGGAGAGAGGAGAAGGGCAGTGGAGTGGAGCAGAGTGGAGTGGAGTGGAGGATGGGAGAAGGGCCAAGAGAAGAGGAGAAGAAAGGAGACAGAAGATGAGGGAAGGATGAGAGGAAAATGGATGGTGAGAAGGGGAGTAACGGAGAAAGGGAAGGAGAGGGAAGTGGAGAAAGGAGAAACGTGACGAGGGGAGAGGAGGAGAGGAAAGAGAGGAGAGGAAAGGAGAGAAAAGGAGAGAAAGTTAGAAGAGGAGAAGGCGAGAGGGAAGGAGAGGGAAGTGGAGGAGAGAGAAGAGAAGGAAAGAGGAAGGAAAGGGAAGCCGAGTGAAAAGGAAGGGAGGAAGGAGGCGGAAAGAGACGGAACAGAATGGAATTGTCCGTTAAAACTGAAAATGTGATGTCTTCTATAAAGGGCAATGTATAATTAAAACATTTTAAGGGTTTGGTATTACTTCAGAAGGGACTGTCTTATCTAAAATAGAACTTCTGTTTGGCAATTTGTCCACTATTTTCAATGCCCTTTGTGTATTAGTAATAAATTTACTAATAAGATTAGATGGCAATGAAATATGGAGGCAAAATCCTTTCTATTTCAGAATGATGGCATACGTAAATATTGTATGAAAAAAAAATGCCATGGAGCTCATTGAAAAATGTGTGTTTGCTTAACAACATGGGAAGTGTTTATGGCTGTGAAGGCCTGAACAGGGGATTTGCTCCTGATATTTTTCTCTGCGCACAAAACAGATTATCAACAGGGGAAAAAAATCTACCCTTAGCTATTTTTAACCACTATATTAAAAAGCAACCAAATACATATTTGGTGCTACCAATATGTTCCAAAGGGAATTTCAACCAGTGTTGTTCGTGATAAATATTTACAAATATTTGTCACATTACACTTGGCATGCAACCGGCTTGGGTGGTGCGTAACACCATAATATTTCCATTCTGATGTTACTCTTGAAACAATTGGGCACATCCAATTATTCTTCTTCCCTCTGTGCTTATCTAGCTTGGTGATACATATCTAGTTTTGCACTGATAGGAAATTAAGCATAGACTTTGGTATAGCTTTATTGATTACCCTATAAAGCTAAAGGTTCCCTTTGCACATATGCGCTAGTCATTACTGAGTCTATGGGGTGGTGCTCATCTCTGTTTCAAGCCAAAGAGGCCAGCGCTGTCTGAAGACGTCTCAGTGGTCATGTGGCTGGCATGACTAAATGCCGAAAGCACCCGGAACGGCTGTTACCTTCCTACCAAAGTGGACCCTATTTTCTACTTGCATTTTGACCATGTTTTCGAACTGCAGGTGGCTGACTGAAGCTGGGACACGTAATGGAGCTCACCCCATTACACAGCAGTAGGGATTCGAACCGCCAAACTGCCAATCTTCTGATCGACAAGCTCAGCATCTTAGCCACTGAGCCCCCATGTCCTACTACCACTATTAGCCTATATTCCATATCAAGACCAAGGTTTTAACACAATATCACCAATAAAATCCTATATAATATTTAAACTAAGAGTAGGGTAAATACAATAGTTATTGAATAAAGAGAAAATATAATGGTATACATAAATATGTTAAATAGAATAAAATGACGTAAAATTATATTTCGGTGTCACCTTGAGAACCTACCCCAATCAGTCTCACATATGCAGATCTCAAACGAAGCATTTTATTTAAAGTACGTGCTTGTGTTAAATGCTATTTTCCAGTTATGGACATCCATAAGGTAAGTGGTTCTGATATGGGATCTCAATGGGTCCTTCATTTGGTATATGGACCAAGATATCTGTCTCTCCACCCCCTTATACAAGCAACAATCAAATAGGATGTGAGCCTGGTCTTCTACCTCTGACACTCCACAAATGGAGAGACACTCATTCTAGGGTATAGAAAGAATCCCCCATATCTGACCATTGTCTCAAGCTGTTCGAATCTCACTTGCGTAAATATCTCCCTAAGATGTTTTGGCAGTTGTAACTTCAAATAGCTGTCTACTTGAAAAGTACATTTGTATTTGCTCAGCCATTTCAAGTTACCCACCTTACTAAGGATAGCTGTATCATTTTGTGCCGAGGTGGCGCAGTGGTTAGAGTGCAGTCCTGCAGGCCACTTCAGCTGACTGCTATCTGCAGTTCGGCGGTTCAAATCTCACCGGTCAAGGTTGACTCAGCCTTCCATCCTTCCGAGGTGGGTGAAATGAGGACCCAGACTGTGGGGGCAATATGCTGACTCTGTAAACCACTTAGAGAGGGCTGAAAGCCCTATGAAGCGGTATATAAGTCTAACTGCTATTGCTATTGCTATTGCTTTAATTATTTGGGCAGCTCTTTTAAAAATTGTTCTTTGTTACGCAAGGGACAGGAAGGCCACAGCTTCTTACAAAATTTGTTAGTTTGGTGATCCAGAGGATTTGTGATTTGATTGATTAATGCTCACCGCCGCAGCAGCCTGTTTGCTGTGGTCTGTTCACCGCCACCCATTTGCCGTGGCCCGTTTGCCACTTCCACTGCAGCCCATTCTAGAGCAGCTGGTTGGCATGGCACCAACATCCCCTCCACCCTGCCGCAGCTGTATAAGATGCACCAAAGTTTTCACCCGCTTTTAGGGGGGGAAGTGAGTCTTATACTCCAAAAAATATGGTGTATTTCAGCAATGGAGGTCAGAAGTGAAAGAAAGGTATTGCATGGCTATCAACCAATGAAGACAGAGTTGGAAGAGAAGGCTTCTGAGAGAGATAGAGAGAGGGAGGGAGGGAGGGAGGGAGGGAGGGAGGGGAGGGAGGAAGAGAGAGAGAGAGATATTCAAGAAAGGATTTACCTTGCTTCTTTCTCTCTTCCTTCCTCGCTACTGTGTCAAAACAGAGTGCTTTCTTTTCTAGTTGCAATCAGGAAAAAAAATAAGTCAAAAGAAGCTTCGCTTGAAAAGCACTATAGTGTTTGAGTAGCAAAAATAAGAATTAAGCAGAAATTGCATAGAGGGGCACTTGTAGTTCAAAAAATATATCTTTTAGAAATTGGTGTTGAATGTTCAGCGAATAATGACAGGTTGTACTGGGACTGTAGAAGCAACACTGTGTAATAACGTTTATATGCTATTTCTTTTTTTTTTAGGTAACAAAGAATACTCGCATCATAGAATATTTGAACTTGATGTTCGGGTCATTGAGTCACAGAGATGCTTTTTCAGTGAAGTATCTGCTTGTGTAGCTAAGGAAAGCTTCTTTTCTTTTTTGCAGAAATTATCTACGTATATTCTATAAAAATTTTCTATTCCTCCATTGGAGGGTCTTCTACAAAGCCCATTTAGATGATCTCTAGGGTGACCACTGGTCAATATCTCAACCTTTCGTAAAGACTGAGTGTGTATTTGCTTGAATGCAGAGGTTGAGTCTATTTGCATGCCCACTCACTGTACTCACACTAACAATCAGAGCCAATACAGACCTACTCTTGAATTTCATAAACTCCATTCAAAATGTGGAGATGGAAATATTTTTTTTAAAAAAAAACTAAATAATCTAACAGGTTTCAAAAGCAGTAGCAATTTTTCTTTTTAATTTACAGCTTTAGCTTACAGAAAAACCTTTGGTGCCTTCAATGAATTGTTAACTTTAAAGGGTTTCGTCCTTTATATAAGTATGAACTCCGCTGTAGGCATGTATTCATGGTATGCTATATTTTTTCCTAAAATGCCATGATTGGATTTGGGGTGTAAATAAGTAAGTAATTAAGTAAGTAAGTAAGTAAGTAAGTAAGTAAGTAAGTAAGTAAGTAATCATGTTGCCTTTCTGACAATGGCTTATTTTAAATAACACAAGAACATCAAAAACAGAGTTGGAAGGCACCTTGGATGTCTTCCAGTGCAACACCCCCCCCCCCCGCTCAAGCAAGAAATCTTACACCGTTTCACACAAACAGAATAGAATAGAATAGAATAGAATAGAATAGAATAGAATAGAATAGAATAGAATAAAAGAGTTGGAAGGGACCTTGGAGGTCTTTTAATCCAACCCCCTGCTTAGCCAGGAAGCCCTACATCATTTCAGACAATGGTTATCCAACATCTTCTTAAAAATGCCCAGTGTTGAAACATTCACAACTTCTGGAGGCATGTTGTTCCATGGATTAATTTTTCTAACTGTCAGGAAATTTCTCCTTAGTTCTAAGTTCCTTATCTCCTTCATTAGTTTCCACCCATTGCTTCTTGTCCTACCCTCAGGTCAGAGGTGGGTTCCTACCAGTTCGCACCTATTTGGTAGAACCGTTCGTCAAATCTACCGAACCGGTTAGAAGAGGTTCCACCAGTGGACCCAGAAAGCAGGCCACACCTACAGAAGAGGTTCCAAAATTTTTTGAAACCCACCACTGGTCCCTGGATATGATTATTCTACACTATCATGCTCCTATTTATAAAACTCAGTGCCTCTGTGAAAGGTAAGGATGACTACTGCGTTTGTGGTGCAATCAGAACATTGCGTGTGTTGAAGTTGTTTTAACGCAAACCAAAGATGCCTTTTAAAAAACAAGTTTACATCCTATTCTTATGCATGCCAGTGCTGTGTGTGAGGTAACTTAAAGTGGTTCTGACAAGTGTGTCGGCATCTTCATATCCGGTCACATGGGCGGCAAGCCACTCCCATCTGGTCACATGGGCAGCAAGCCACTCCCACAAAGGAGACCACAGCCACAGAGTAGGTTCGAACAATTTTTGAAACACTGCCTCAGGTGCTTTGGAGAATAGCTTGACACCTCTTCTTTGTAGCAGCCTCTGAGATATTGGATATTGGCAACCCCTGAGATAATGTTCTTCATGTATTTTTAAAAAACACCGCCTGGGAATGCTGCTACCATGTCTCCCCTAGTCCTTCTTTCCATTAAATTAGACATATCCAGTTCCTGCAACCGCTCTTCATATCTGGTGATTATATCACCAGATATCTAATTTGATTGGATTAGGAGTGTAAATAAATAAATCACCTTACCTTTCAGGCAATGGCTTATTTTAAATAATAGAAGAAGATCAAAAACAGAGTTGGAAGGGACCTTGGAGGTCTTCTTGTGCAATCCGCTGCTGTAGAAGGAAATCTTATACTGTTTCAGACAAACAGTTGCTGAATCTCTTCTAAAAACCTTCAGTGTTACAACTTCTGGAGGCAAATTGTTCCACTGATTAATTGTTCTGACTGTCAGGATATTTCTGCTTAGTCCTAGGTTGGTTCTCTCCTTGAATAGTTTCCATTCATTGTTTCTTATCCTATCTTCAGATATTTTGGAGAATAGGTAGATTCTCTCGTCTTTGTGGTAGCCCCTGAGATATTGGAAGATTGTTATCATGTACTTCTTTTTCATGAAAGTAGATATGCAATTTTTTCAACCATTTTTCATATGTTTAGCCTTCAGCCCCCTAAATATTAAATGATTAAATCTTTAAGAAAGGTTTAAAATATATCCTCCTTCCCTTCCCTTGTTTCTCTCTTCCCCCTCTCCTCCATCTCTCTCTTCATCCTTCCCTTCCACTCTCTCCCTCTCCCCGCTCTCTCTGTACCTCAAGTCAGATAAAAGAACATTGGTCTAAGGCAGTGTTTCTCAACCTTGGCAACTTGAAGATGTCTGGACTTCAATTCCCAGAATTCCCCAGCCAGCGAATGCTGGCTGGAGAATTCTGGGAATTG
>NC_045549.1:69172358-69214858 GCF_009769535.1 Thamnophis elegans | reverse complement strand
TTTTTTCAGCAGAGTGTGACACAACTGTACACTAGCACCCATTGAAACAACACATGATGTAGTGCACAAAACATAGAATCTAGTCAATACACACTCATGCTCCAGCAGAAAATAAAAGACTCATTCTATTGTGGATTAAAATAATGTAATAATTTTGTGTGATGCAGCGGTGGGATTCCCTTAGGTTTACCACTGGTTTGCAACTGTGAGCACGCATGCATGCTCACACCATGTGTGCATACGCCTTCCATGCATGCATGCAGCCTTCTGCACATGCACTTTGCTCGCACACCCGGCCTACACGCATGCGCATGGCATCAAAAAATGAGGCTACTTATAGGATGCCAACATGGTCAGTTTATAATTTTTCCCCATACATTTTTCCAGTGCTCCGATTCAATATTATACCTGAAGTTTTTAGCCCAAATTATCATTGTTTCCTGTAAGGAAAACATTTACAAAATGTTTTATAGGTGGCATTTACCCCCGGCCAGATTGGCCAAAATGTTCCCAAATAGATCTCCAAACTGTTGGAAATGTAACCACCAACAGGGGACCTTCTATCATATATGGTGGATGTGTCCGAAAGCCAGAGAATACTGGACGAAAATTCAAAAATGGTTAGAAGAAATAATAGGACAAAAAATTGACATGAATCCTGAGCTGTTTCTTCTAGGAATAATAATAAAAAAAATATATCAGTAAGGATGTCCAATATTTAATGCTTCATATAATCACTGCTGCCAGAATTCATATGCCCAAAGTTGGAAACTAAAAACCATTCCATCAATGCAGAAACCATAAAAAAGGTGTTAGAATGCTCAGAAACTGGACAAACTAACAATAGAACTAAAAGACAGAGAGGAAACAGAATACTTCAAGATATGGAACAGGTGGTATAACTGGCTCGAAAAGAGATGTAAATCAATGCATAAGGAACACAAGGCAACACTATGAAAAGAGATGTCATATACTTAGCAATAGAGATGGAAATATTGTATATAGATGTACGTATTGTAAAATGAGAAAGTATGAAACAAAGAAGAATATGTATAAGACAAAAAATGGAAAATGGAAAACCCGAAATTAAAAAAGAAATACCAATAACAGAAAGGTGTAAAAGTGTAATTGTGTGTGTGGGGGGAATGATGCTACTTCGTATGTTTTGGAGCCAGGGTGTGGGCGGCTCCAGTCACAGTTCTGTGCTACCAGTTCGGATGAACCAGTCCGAACTATCTGAATAACCTTTTGGTGTTATGCCTCAGTGGATAAAGACACTGGAAAGCTGACAACCCAGATTCGACACCCAGGTGCTATGTGATGGGGTGAGCTCCTGTTACTCGCCCCAGCTGCTCTCCACCTAGCAGTTCGAAAGCATGCAAATGCAAGTAGAAAAGAGGCACCACTTCAGGGGGAAAGTAATGGCTGTTAGTGCATCTCAGTGTATAATAATGCTGGCCAAATGACTATGGAAGTGTCTTCAGACAATTCTGGCTCCCTTGGTTAAGAAAAAGCAATAGCGCTTAGACTTATATAGCGCTTCACAGTGCTTTACAGCCCTCTCTAAGCAGTTTACAGAGTTAGCCTATTGCACCAACAATCTGGCTCTTCATTTTACCCACCTCGGAAGGATGCAAGGCTGAGTCAATCTTGAGTCTGGTGAGATTTGGACTCCCAAATTGCGGTCAGCTGGCAGTCAGCAGAAATTAACCTGCAATACTGCACTATAACCACTGCACCTCCATGCCTCAAGTGGAGGTGAGCCACCACCCTCTAGAGTTGGACACAGCTGGAAACGGGAAAACTTTAGCTTTAATAATTTCAGCAACCGAACGAGGAAATGTATTTGACAATGCAGAAGAGAGCAGAATCAACAGGTAACAATTGATAAACTGAATGGGCATTTTCAGAAGATCACTAGCCTTGTATCCCTGGAGGAACTGCAGATTATCAATACCACACTCAAAAATGGAGGACATTTCTATAGACATCAACCTCTGGGTTCCACTTAATGGCAACTCAATAATTAACCTTCAAGAATCAATGATGCCACCTCCAAATGTAATTAAGCAATCACATGGACTGCCACACTAGATACAAAATTGCCTGGGGGTGATCCATGAATCAAAATTTAGATTGTAACCTTGTCACTCTGAGCAGCCTTGCCATCAATAGCCAGTATTACGGGCTCATATTGAAAAGAGTTGGGGGAAGAAAATGGGTAACACTAGTCTTCTAGAGGAAATCACTGTCTGAGATTCTAAACAATTGCAAGTTTATAGTACTGGCTTCTGACCTCATCGTCAGCAACTCTCACTGGTTTTCTAGTTAAGATGAAACAGTCCACAAGTATAACCGAGAGAAAATTGACAATTCAATTCAGACTAGAACTGGAAGAGCTTGGAGGTCTTCTAGTCCAACCCCTGCTCAAGCAGGAGACCCTATACCATTTCAGACAAGTGGCTGAATCCCACCCCTTCATGTGGTCCTGTCCACACTACATCATCTTTCCTAGCAGCTTCCATGTTGCCAATGCCTTTCTCCCCACTTAGAGCTGAACCCAGATGGACATTCCTTCCAACAAGAAAAAAAAAAGTGCAGAGAAGAGCAATTAACATAATTAAGGGCCTGGAGACTAAAAACCTATGAAGTCCTACCATGTTTTCCCAAAACTAAGACAGGGTCTTATCTACTTTTGACACCCCCCCCTCCCGAAATAAGCACTTGGCCTTATTTTCAGGGAGATCTTATTATTTTTGAGGTGCAGGAGGCAACGAGCATGGTCCCTCATATCTGCTGCTGTGTTGAAATATTTTCAGGAAGGGCTTATTTTCAAGGGAGGGCTTATTTTAGCGCATGTGCTCAAAAGCCTGATTGGGCTTATTATCTGGGGAGGACTAATTTTCAGGGAAACAAGGTAGATACAAGAAGATCTCCAAGGTCCCTTCCAACTCTATTCTGATTCTTGATTTCAGTCAGCATTGCTGTACATCTAAATCAGTTTTTCAACCACTGTGCCGTGGCACACTAGTGTGCCGTGACATAGTGTAAGGGTGCCGGGAAAATTACTTATATATAGTCAATATAGGCACAGAGTTACATTTTTTTAACATTTTCTAATGGGGGTGTGCCTCGTGATTTTTTTCATGAAAAAAGTGTGCCTTTGCACAAAAAAGGTGAAAAACACTGATCTAAATGTTTTTTTATAAAACAGCTCTCTCCATGTACAGCTATCAAAACAAACTCTTTATTAAAACAGCCACCCCCATAATTCATTATTTGAAAGTGATGATTGCCTGATTCTTGCTTTCCTTAAAAGAGGCACATAAAGCTAAGTCATACAAAACAGACAAATTAAACATTCTTCCACTCCGGGGTATCATTAGAGACATCATTCATTTAGGCCCATTCCAGTCCATTTGTATTCATCATCTTAACTAGGTTTTTCTGCCACTGCTCGGGACAGGAGAGGAGAGGAGAGCTGACTTGGCAGCTAGTGTTTTGCGTCTTCAAAATGCCACCAACTTTAACATGCTCGGAGGCTTTCAATGACAACGCTGACAGCCCTTAGCCCAAGCAAGCCTTCTTTGAAATGCTGCAGGATCCAAGCCTGACTGTGAAAGTAAAATTAGCAGCCTGCCCTGACCAGGGCACCTATCGCCTTTTCTTCCCCAAATCAGTTGTTTGGATGAGAGGAAAAAGAAGCAGGGCTGAATGAGGGATGAGATAAATCATGCGAACTCTTCCATTTTTCATACTTGTTGATGTGTGTGTATATATATATATATAATATATTAATATATATATATAATGTGTGTGTGTGTGTGTGTGTGTGTGTGTGTGGTGTGTGTGTGTGTGTTGTATTTTTGCTGATAAATGATAAATAAATAAGGGAGACTAGTATAGATCTATTTCAAGCTATTTAGCTCTCATCAGCTAGCCATACCCTTACTGGGATTCGAGACTGTGCTATATTACATCGTAGGCAGACCTCTTAGCCATTAAGCTAAGGGTATGGCTAGCTGATGAGAGCTAAATAGCTTGAAATAGATCTATACTAGTCTCCCTTTATTTATTTATCAGCAAAAATACAACCAAATGTACAAAGGCAACAGTAAAAATATTGGGTTTCTGTCGTGATGGACTCTTGACGAGCTGATTGACAGATATGGAAGCAGTTAGCTTCCTCCCATAATTGGGGCATACCAGGGGGGTTGTGACACTATATATATAATATATTATGGTATGTGTATGTGTATGGTGTGTGTATGTGTATGTGTATGTGTATGTGTGTATGTATGTATGTATGTATGTATGTAGTATATATATATATATATATATATATATAGACTATATAAAATGTTATATTCCGACCAATAGAAAAGCTGTGTAGGAGGTCAGCACCCACCTCTCTCTTAGAAAATGAAATATTTTAGGAAATATTAAAAGGGCAGAATATTTCCCTGAAAAGGGAGGCAGAAATGTAGCTCCCCTCCCACCTTTGTCAATGGGCTATTAAGGCCTGGACCAGATAACAAAGATCTACCTCCTTCAGGCAGAGCCATAGTAGGAATTGCCCAAAGCCCTTTCATTACATCACCACCCATCACAAGAGTCAATCAAGCCTGGATCTCAAAGGACATCCTACAAAGTTGCCTCTGCATCACAGGTGGGTTCCTACCGCGGTGGTATAGTTTGGCCGAATAGGTAGTAATCAGTGGTGGGTTTCAAAAATTGTCTGTGGGTGTGGCCTCCTTTGTGGGAGTGGCTTGCCACCCATGTGACCGGATGGGAGTGGCTTGCTGCCCAAGAAGGCTTTGAATACTTTTTCACGTGGGATTGGTTTTAGCAATTGCCAACTAACGGAAACAGAAATTAGAAATCCAAAAGTATGAAAGAAAACACCAATTATGTAAGGAAAGGTCCCTAAAATGTATAAGGAAATATTACTAGATCATTATTAATGCGTAGATAACTGCAGGACATTACACACCCACCAGTGTTCGGTTTCAAAAAATTTTGGAACCTCTTCTATAGGTGTGGCCTGCTTTCCGGGTCCACTGGTGGAATCTCTTCTAACTGGTTTGGTAGATTTGACGAACCGGTTCTACCAAATAGGTGCGAACTGGTAGGAACCCACCCCTGGTATTAATGGCGGCAGGAACCCATGGGAGTCTGACAGCCAATCAGAACACAAGCTCAAATTCAAAGCCCAACAGAGGGCATAAATCCCAGGCACTCCCAGCATCTCTTCCCTTTTTTGCCCAGGATTTCAAGCCATGTGGTCCCCTCCATCATCAATAAACCTTCTTTCCAAGCAACTTCCATGAATCCGGTGTCTTTTACCCCACTTGGAAATGGGTATTTCTTCCAACAGCTGCATTCCAAATCAGTAAGAAGACCCCACAGAAAATGACATTGCCCTGAAAGGAAGACCCAGCCACTACCCTTCTGTCATTGCATCCTCCGAAATAGCAAAGGAACAAATTTGTTACAGAATTGGTAGTATGGATTCCCACCGTGTACAACATTTTGTTTCCATATTTCATATGGACCCGTTAGATCGCACAGGGTCGGCCTCCTCCGGGTTCCGTCCACCAGCCAATGCCATCTGGCTACTACCCGGGGGGAGGGCCTTCTCTGTAGCAGCTCCGGCCCTTTGGAATGAACTCCCCGCGGAGATCCGGACCCTCACCTCTCTCCAGGCCTTCCGGAAAGCCGTCAAACCCTGGCTGTGCCGGCAGGCCTGGGGTTGATGAGTTCCCCTCCCCTCTCGACTGGTATGGCTGTGTGATTTTCATGTATTTTAATCATGTGTACTGTTGTTTATGTCCCCTTTCCCCCCCTGAGTTGTTCGCCGCCCTGAGTCCCTCCTGGAGAAGGGCGGCATACAAATAAACCAAATACAATACAATACAATATATTTGCCTTGGGTTATATGGACCTCCTCCTCCTCTCCTCCTCCACCACCACCACACCACCACCACCACCACTACCTCCTCTCCTCCTCCTCCTCCTCCTCCTCCTCCTCCTCCTCCTCCTTTTTTTTAAATCCATCCAAAGGGGACTAAGAATAATGAACTTTCAAATCATAAAGTAATAAAACAATACAAGATCAATTTCCTTTCTCAAAAACCTTCAGAGAATTTCCAAAACTTTGAAAAGTGACCTCAAAAGAAAAGAAAAGAAAATCATGATTAAGCCGGTCAGAATGTTCCTCTGAAGATACCTTATGCAGGTCAGAATGTATTTTTCATAATGCAAACATTTCCAATTTGAAGTCACATTTAATCATCTAGATGAAATGCGGTATCTTGTTGAGATATGACTCCCTCCGCTGAATGAATGGCTTTGACCTTTATTACTTTCATCCATTTCAACCAAATCTGCATCTCTTCTTATACGTTCATCATAAAGCCCGGACTATAAATTACGTGGAGCAAAAGGCATTATGAGATTTGATCATTCTTTTGATACCCCTTAAGGTGGGGGGACATGCAGTCTTCCTCCCCTAAACAGGCTGACAAGTGCCTGGAAGCTAGGAGAACAACACTTAACTCAAAATGATAGAAAATAGCAGTAAAACACCAGTGGGGATCAAAAGGCAAAAAGCATCTGAAGACCCATATTTGATTTCTGGCACACTCAGCTCCAAAATGATAAATCAAAAGTTAAATGTTATGAACTGGCATTACAAAGATGGCAACCGTTTTCGAACAAGGAAAAGATTGAGGTGACTTCCATTTCAACCCTGATATAGTTGGCAGGTTTTATATATATATGGCTTTTTTTTCTCTCCTGTAGCTGTTATTCCACCTTTAATCCTTTAAGAGATTCTTCCTTGTTTTTGCTTCCTGTTTTTTTAGAAAACAGACGGGCAGAGTCAGAAAAGGAAAGAGGAAGCAAGCAATACTTCTCCCCAACACAAAGTAGTGTAGGGATGATCTTTGTATTGGCCTACACAATTCTGGGAGCCTACAATGCAAACTTTCATTCTGATGAGTGTGGCTAGTAATTAAAGGTAAAGGTTCCCCTTGCACACATCTGCTAGTCGTTCCCAACTTTAGGGGGCGGTGCTTATCTTCGCTTCAAAGCCAAAGAGCCAGCGCTGTCCAAAGACGTCTCCATGGTCATGTGGCCGGCATGACTAAATGCTGAAAATGCATGGAACACTGTTACCTTCCCGCCAAAGGTATTTTTCCACTTGCATTTTTACATGCTTTCAAACTGCTAGGTTGGCAGAAGCTGGGACAAGTAACGGGAACTCACTCCATTGTGGTGCTAGGGATTTGAACCGCTGAACTGCCAACCTTTCTGATCGACAAGCTCAGCGTCTTATCCACTGAGCCACTGTCCCCCTTGGATATTGGCATGGAAAAAGTGCTTTAAAATCTAAAAAAAGAGCTGGAAATGAAAAAAAAGTTGGCCACGCCCACCCAGTCGCATGACCCCCTAAGCCATACCCACAGAACCAGTGGGGGGGGGTAGATTTCACCACTGGCTTAGGGGTCACATGGTAGTGTCTTCCAATACTTGAGGGACTTCCGTAGGGAAGAGTCAATCTATTCTCTAAAGCAGGACAAAAACAACGGGTGGAACATCATTAATTAGAGATCCAATCTAGAATTAAGGAGCAATTTCCTCACAATGAAAACAATTAGTCAGTGGAATGGCTTGTCTCCAGAAACTGTGGATGCTCCAACACTGGAGATTTTCAAGAAGAGAATGTACAGTCATCTGTCTGGAATGAAATAAGACCCCCTGCTTGAGCAGGAGGGTGGACTAAAACAGTGATCACCAACTAGTGGTCCGTGGACCACTGGTGGTCCGTGAGAAAATGTTGGTGGTCTGCAAAACAACTGTTTGCATTTTTTAATATATTGCACTAAATCAGTGTTCCTCAAACTATGGCCCCTGGACTGGATACAGCCCACCAAAGCAATTACTCCCACTCGCTGATGGGATGGGGTCTTTCAGGCACTTAGCATGGCTGCCTGTTTAATACTCCAGCCAGTGGTGGGTTTCAAAAATTGAACTTACTCTGGGGTGTGGCCTCCTTTGTGGGAGTGGCTTGCCACCCATGTGACCAGATGGGAGTGGCTTGCCGCCCATGTGACCGGATATGAAGATGCCGACGACACTTATCAGAACCACCTTAAATTACCTCATACACACCCCTGGCATGCATAAGAATATGATGTAAACTTGTTTTTAAAAGGAATCTTTGGTTTGCGTTAAAACAACTTCAACACACGCAATGTTCTGATTGCACCACAAAAGCAGTAGTCATCCTTACCTTTCACAGAGGCACTGAGTTTTATAAATAGGAGCATGATAGTGTAGAATAATCATATCCAAGGACCAGTGGTGGGTTTCAAAAAAATTTGGAACCTCTTCTGTAGGTGTGGCCTGCTTTCCGGGTCCACTGGTGGAACCTCTTCTAACCGGTTCGGTAGATTTGACGAACCGGTTCTACCGAATAGGTGCGAACTGGTAGGAACCCACCTCTGGCTCCAGCCCTTTCCTCCCTCTCTGGGAGTTCAGTGAGGGGTGCACAAAACTTTGGTTGGGCTCCTCAAAAGACAGAGTTTGCAGGGGGAGGGGGAGATCTAGCATCCAGGCTGACTACAAGACAAACATTCATTCTTGGCCGTATTTGAGATTCCTAGCTGCATTGGATAGCAAATGACCCCAGGTGTTCTCTCTTCTAACAGCTAAGCTAAGTGCCTGAAAGACCCCATCCCGTCACTAATTCATATTAGCGGTCCACGGGATGTAAAACAATGAATTTAGTGGCCCCTGAGGTCTGGAAAGTTGGTGACTCCAGGACTAAAAGACCTCCAGCCCTGTCATCTGGTCAAACTCTGTAGATATCATCTATCCCAGGTTATCTACTCTTGAAATTCTTGGTCAGAATGTCTGTGGAGATTCTCAGCCATCCAGGTCATGGTTGTCCCCAAGGTGCTTTTTTTTTCAAAAGGCAGCTGGGCTTTCGTTATTTTTGCTTCAAACAAAAATAAAGTCCAGTTGCCTTTTGAAGAAGCACCTTTGGGACTTCTTGGTCAGTATCTTAAGGGGAGAAAAAAAAAACCCTATCCCAGAGAGAAGAACTATTGCATTCAGGCAGCACATTTTAATAGAAAAGAGGTCAAGCATTACTACACTAAAAAAAAAGGCAGCTTTCGTACGACATTTCTACGGAATGAAGTAGCTACTGACTGACTTTTTCTGGAAAAAGAAAAAAAATGATCTACAAAGACTGAAATAAAGAAAAGAAAATGAAGTTTTCCCCCCCCCATTTTTTGAAATGGAAAAAAAAGTTTATTTAATTAAAAAGATGTTGTCAAGTCCTAAAGCAGTTCTGGCCTGCTATCAAGTTGTCATAGGCAGCGGTGGTGGTGGTGGGGGGACTGATGGCAGCCACAACCAGAAGAAAGTTCCACACCTACCTTTCTCAGGGCTCCATCCTAGGTTACCTGCAACAGCCGGAGGGGCGTGCTCTCTACAGCCTGCGAAAGTGCTGAGTAAGAGAATGTGGTTTATGACACAACTTGGGGGCAGGGGGGGGGAGGAAAAAGGGCTAGTTGGGCGTAATTTACGTGGGGCAGAGCTGACTTCACTTGGGTACGTGCCGACATGTTGCTCCGAATAAAAACTGTATTTCTTTTGAAACTTGGCTCGAGGCTCATGGTTTAATTAGACCATCCCTTGGAACCCTGTATGTATGTATGTATGTATGGTGTGTGGTATATATATATTATATATAGATATATATATTATATATATATATGTATGTATGTATGTATGTATGTATGTATGTATGTTATATTTATGCTGATAAATAAATAAAGGGAAACTAGTATAGATCTATTTCAAGCTATTTAGCTCTCATCAGCTAGCCATACCCTTGCTGGGATTTGAACCTGGGCTATATTACATACTAGGCAGACATCTTCGCCATTAGGCCACAGGCTCTTATCCGTTATCAGCGAAGCCAGGGTGAAAGGTATCTATTAGATTTTTACAACCCCCGGTATGCCCAAATATTGGAGGAGACACTACTTCCATTCTCTGTCTTCGGCTCGTCACAAGAGACCATCAGGCAGAAACCCAAATTTTTACTGTTGCCTTTTTGGTTACATAAATGTAATATATATGATTGAGAGTATCTTGGCAACGTTTCGACGAGGTCCCACTCACCATCTTTAGGCTGGTATCTTCAGTATGCATTCAGCATTGCATATGGAAGATATCGGGCCTGACAGCTCTCTTCACTGATGTCCACTATGAAGGCAGCTGATAACTGACATGTTGCTCTGGCCCCCTCTCTGCGTCTGACACAGAGCCCTCCTCAGAGCCTTCCCCAGACCCCAGGATGGCCGTGTTCCTCCCCAACCAGACTCACTGTCGAGTCTACCACCAGCTCCACTGGCTGCTGGCGGGCACACACACTGATTTACTTTCTCTGTAAAAAGAAAAAAAAAGATCTACAAAGGCTGAATAAAGAAAAGAAAACCGAACTTTTCATTTGAATTAAGGAAAAGAAAAATGAAAGAAGCACTTTCCCCCTGTTCTTTATCTGTGATACTCCATACTTTGTTTTGGAGCAGATACATTTGCCAACTCTACCATTAAGTAACAGGTGATTGACACTTGAAGTGTCATGATACCACCAGCAAATGGTTACTTTGCTAATATTACTGCACTTTACATTCAAGAAAAAAGAAAAGGAATCTGTTTTTTTTTCCTGCTTCAGTGCTCTCAAAAAACCTCACCTTGTTAATTCTGACTACCATGCAACTTGACTTTATTTATTAGTTGTTTTGTCAAGTATGTATAGGAAAATATAGTATACAAGATTATGAATACATGAAATGCATACGAATAAATGGGGTTGTTAGGACAGGGACAGTCAGCACATTGGTTCGCTTATGCATGCCCCTTACCGACCTCTTAGGAATGGGGTGAGGTCGACAGTAGCCAGTCTAAGGTTAAAGTTTTGTGGGTTGGGGAAGAAACCACAGAGTCAGGTAGAGCATTCCAGGCATCGACCACTCTGTTGCAGAAGTCGTATTTTCTGCAATCGAGTTTGGAGCGGTTTACCTTAAGTTTGTATCTATTGTGTGCTCCTGTGTTGTTGTGCTTGAAGCTGAAGTATTCATTGACAGGTAGAACATTGTAGTAGATAATTTTATGCGCTACGCTCAGGTCAGGCCAAAGACGGCATAGTTCTAAGTTGTCTAAGCCCAAAATTTCAAGCCTGGTGGCATAAGGGATTCTCTTGCGAGCAGAGGAGTGGAGGACTCTTCTCGTGAAATATCTGGACTCCCTCAATGGTATTAATGTCCAATATGCAGTGTGGCTTCCAGACAGATGAGCTGCATTCAATAATTGGTCTAGCAAATGTCTTGTATGTTCTAGTTAGCAGTACAATATTATCAGGAAAGAAGCTACACAAGATTAGGTTGACAACTCTTAATGCCTTTTTGGCGATGATGTTACAGTGGGCTCTAACACTTAGATCATGCATAGACTTTACAGGGATGGACATATTATTTACAAGGAGCTAAAAGTCCCGCACCCATTTTGCAGCATAACATATTCTGAAATGGAGCAGGGAGGAGATAATCTCTTCCCATTCCATCTACATCTGGTTTGTGAAGAGAGATATTACACTAATTATGCTGCCTGGGAAATCAACACACAAAGGGTGAGACAAATTTATTTGCTAGCACAGTTGCAGATGAGAGGCTCAGTTCCGTCAACTTCCTGGTCTCCAAGATGTCATCATCCATTCAGAATCTAAGCAAGGAGATAAGCAACAGGAAAATAAATCTGGAAGAAAAGCAGCTTTATGTCAGAGCAAATAAGTCCCGAATTAAACTTGGGGCTGGGATCTAATTTACTCTCTGAGACCTTGAGATGTCAGAATGAACAGCTTCCCGTTCTCCTGACATCAGGATTTAGTTTGCATATGTCACAGAGGGAGAATGCCGAATGTTACACAGAAGATGGCTGGGTAACTGGAAGATTAGGAAACAGAAGTGTTGAGATATATAATTTTTTTACTACAAATTCCATGGGGAATGAATTAGGACTTTGCAGATGCACAAACCTCTCTAGTACTTGTCTATCTTCAGGTTAAACAAAACCCAATCCTTGCAATTAGGAGAAGAAAATGTAATTGAATTTGCATGCAGGCATCGTCAACTGCATTGATAAAAGAACTTCTAATGAAGAAATCTGTTGTTGTTGTTGTTGTTTAAAAAATACCTGCATTAGGGAAGATTTATGGACTAAAATTCAGCAAGATGAGTTTTGTTAAGAATGGGACAACTGGGCTTCTGTGGAATGTTTAGGTAGGTAGGAGAAAGGAAGAAAGGAAGGAAAGGAAGGAAGGGGAAGGGAGGAAGGGAGGAAGGGAGGAAGGGAGGAAGGGAGGAAGGAAGGAAGGAAGGAAGGAAGGAAGGAAGGAAGGAAGGAGGCATTCCCACCTGGAGGCAATTCTAAAAATACGGTCCACAAAAGACTTGGGTACCAATTTTTTGGCTTAATGTCAAGGTTTCAGCATAAAATATCAACTTTCCATCATTTCCCCATTTGACATAGTTGGCCTCTTACCACAGCACTGTACAGTAGAAGCCGTTTTAAGGCACAACAGGCTGTATCTTAACAGAACACACACACCAAAGGAGGTTAAGAAGTCCTACTCCCACATTATTTGTTTCCAGAGAGTAAGTCATCTGTGTACCAAGTTTGGTTGAAATTGCTCGAGGCGTTCCAGAATTATGCTGGAACATAAACACACACAGAGAGCCATTTTTATATCTATAGATGTCTATTCCCCATTCGATGGCCATGTTTATTTCTTTGCTTTATTTGGTTTTGAGTGATTATATCAGGTCACTGTTTACTGCCCAGGGTCATTGATGAATCGGGTCACCTTAAAGTACAAATAGAAACAAATGCATTCTTAATTCCAGGAGGTCTGTTGAAGCACCAACATTACCTATGGCTAATCTGTGAACTCTAGCTAGACCAGACTTGTCCTGTGTTCATTAACAGAAAGGCTCCTAAATGGGAATGTAATGATTTCCTGTTTATAAAACCGTTTAGCATGCCAGCTGCCTGAGGAAGAGAACAAGCTGTCCACACTCCAAGATGTCTGGTAGGCAGGCAGCCTTTTGTGTGTGAAGGATTTCCAGCAAGAGGTTGCTCAGAAGGGATTTCCGTCACCCTGCCTTGGCTCTGTTGAAGGGGCTTTTGAACACATTAATGTCTTATTGTGGCAGATCTCCAGCATGCTCTTGCAAACTCTAGGTTGCTCTGGATTGCTTCTTCAGCTAAGATGAAGTAGACAAAAAATGGAGAAAGAGCTGGAACATCTAGCAAGAGTTTTCTTGAGCTAGCTATAAGCTCAGAGACATTAGCTATTCAGATTTTTGGCTGAAGGACAACACAGCGATCAATAGGAAGAGAAAAGGAACTGTACCTTTTCCATTTCTTCCAAAGCATTTTGAATAGTTCCCAAACTTATTTCATTGGCTTTGGGTTTGTCGTTGGCCTTCAAAGCAAGTCCTTCCAACCAATGAGTTCCTCTTTTCTTGCTCTCTTTTAATGATCTCGTGTGATTTCATATATGTGTATAGATATCAGCGGTGGGATTCCTTTTCCTTCCTTACCGGCTTGCAAATGTGAGTGTGCGGGCACGCTTCACTCGCATGTGCCTCATCTGCACATGCGCACCACCTTCTGTATATGCGCAGGGTTTGTGCATTATGATGGGGTGGGTGGGTGGAGCCTCCTGCAGCCGCCACTATGGAGAGAACTGGCTGAATACCACCTCTTATTGTTGTGTATGTGTGTGTGTGTTTGTGTGTGTGTATACATATGTATCTCTGTGTGTGTATATGTATGTATGTATTTAAGTGTGTGTGTGTGTGTGTGTGTGTGCAATTTAACAAAATGAAATATCAACCATTCTCTTTGCTGTCCTCTATTTTAGTCTATGTGGAGTTCACTAAAGTGTACTGATTTGTAATTTCTTTCTCTCTCTCTTTCTCTCTTTTTCAAGTGTATGAATTTCATAGGGAATGAAACTCTACGGAAGAGGAAGCAGTATCATCGTGATAAGCCTGATACTTGTTCTTCAGATAAATGCCCGTGAATTCTGCCTTCGTAAGTCTGGAGGTGTAGACAGATCTCTCTTTCCACTTCCCTGAAAAAGCAGATTTTTCTCATTACAGGAAGATAGTTCTGAACATAGACTGTTGTGTAAATGTGGACTTCATGCAGAGATTCCACTAAAAGGCTGTAGGGTTGTTATGGTTTTTCTACGAATGAGCTAACAAGATATATCAGTACTGAGAAGTGGAGTGGAAGTGAAGGCATGAAAGGGAAAGGGATAGATAGATAGATAGATAGATAGATAGATAGATAGATAGATAGATAGATGGATGGATGGATGGATGGATGGAGTTTAATGATAGATAGATAGATAGATAGATAGATAGATAGATAGATAGATAGATAGATAGATAGATCGATAGATAGATGATAGATGATAGATGATAGATGATAGATGATAGATGATAGAGATAGATAGATAGATAGATAGATGATAGATAGATAGATAGATAGATAGATAGATAGATAGATAGATAGATAGAAAGAAAGAAAAGAAAAATAGATAGATGATAGATGTAATAGGGGATAGATAGATAGATGATAGATAGATAGATGATAGATAGATAGATGAGAGAGAAGGGGAGGGATGGATGGAAGGATGGATTGGTAGGTAGGTAAGTAGGTAGATAGGTCAGGGGTAGGCAAGCAATGTATAAATATCTAAATATATTACCCTGCTTCCCTGAAAATAAGACCTCCCCAGTTAATAAGCCCAATTGGGCTTTTGAGCGCAAGTGCTAAAGTAAGCCCGCCGCGAAAATATTACAAAACAGCAGCAGGCATGAGGTGACTATGCACTTATTTCAGGGGTCAAAAGAAAATAGACCCTGTCTTATTTTGGGGATATATATATGTTGTATTTGTGCTGATAAATAACACTAATGGGGAGCTTACATAACAATAACTCCTCCAGTACCTAGTAATACCCTCCCAAATACCATTAGCCCCCACCCTCCACGTTACTATGGCAGCCGATAGCAAGCAAGCAAAGTAGAGGCTGACATTCGGCCCTCCTGCAGAAAGGATGCCATTCCTGGGGGAAAAAATAAAAAAAACAGTAACAAAACATTTATATATCACAATTAGGGTTTATGAAGGTATTTAGAATGAAACGTCTGCAAGAGTTTGGGAGCTCTGACATCGGACATTCACCCACTCACCATGGGAAGGAGGAAAATATTTCCAGGCCACTAAATACTGTATTCTCCCCTATGTTTCCTGGAATCCAGGATCTCCTTAACCTCAAAATGTTGTTCCTCTTCAATAAGGAGGGGGACAGGAGGTTGGGGTTGGGATGAACGCATTTAAGCAGTGTGTTCTGGTTTCAGTAAGTTGACATGGAACATGGGATGGATTCTCCTAAGGTGAATCCACAATGTGTCTGTTGACAGAATTGTTTATGGAGTGCCAGGCTTTGATGAACTTATGAGCATGGCAAGTGATAGTATGATCAATGATTTTTGTGTCTGTTGTGTTGTTTGGTGAGGAGGTTATTCCATAGGAATAATAAGATAAAGGTTCCCCTTGCACATATGTGCTAGTCATTCCTGACTCTAGGGGACGTGCTCATCTCTGTTTCAAAGCAAATAGCCATCTCTGTCCAAAGATGTCTCCATGGTCATGTGGCCGGCATGACTAAATGCCAAAGGCGCATGGAACACTGTTCCCTTCCCACCAAAGGTGGTTCCTATTTTTCTACTTGAATTTTTACATGCTTTCGAATTGCTAGGTTGGCAGAAGCTGGGACCAGTAACAGGAGCTCACTCCATTACGCAACGCTAGGGATTCGAACCACTGAACCTCCGACCTTTCTGATCGACAAGCTGATCATCTTAGATTCTGAACCACCACATCCCTTACTCAGTAAGTCTCAGCAAGTCTACCGAAGTTTCAAAATGTTGAAGTGTCAGAAGGTCCTGGGGATGTCAACTTACTAAAATTATCTCATGTCATGCATTCTCTACTTAGTATTTACTCTCAATGGCCTTCCAGACAAGGGGAGATCTTTAAACAGAGTCCTAGATATCAGTTGCTCAAACTGACATGGAATTAGATAAATCTCTGAGTTGGCTAAAAACAAAACTATTTTCCAATTTGAAACACGCCTGTCATAAGAAGGACCTATTCTAGAGCAAGACTTTAGTGGGTTTTTTTTTTTCAAATCCATGGCCAAATATGAGAGGACATACACACATGTGGCAGCTAAATTATTGCTTATGTTTTGTTTCATTGTCAATTATATGTGTCTCCACCATTAGACTTGGTGTTGTGGCCCACCAGCAGAGCTGGCAGCAGATTCAGACAGTGAAGAGGTTGGGGAGGAACATGGGTCACTCCTGGAGTCTGGGGAAGGCTCTGGTGTGTGCTCTCCATTGGAGGCAGAGATGGGGCCAAGGCTGTCTGACAGTTCTCAGCTGCCTTTGGAATTGGAGATCAGTGGGGCAGAAGAACAGCTGGAGCCTGTTCTCAATGTGTGCATGTGCAGAGCTGCCAGGAGAAGGAGTTAAGGGACAAAGGTTGACTTGGGAGTAAGGCCACAGGTGGATGATGAATGGCCCAGAGGAAAAAAAAAGAGGAGCAAAAAGGGAGTGGAGTTTGCAGGACACAATTAGTTCGCTTAACTGATTCGTGACTCTGAGACTCCTTGCCAAGTTTTGCAGAACTCGGCCTGGCAGCTCTCCAAGCCAGATAAGACTTTGCTGGATGTGAATGAGCAGAAGTCACAGTCAATTAATAAAAAAGGGGTTTTTGTCAGGACCAGGAGTTTGCTTCATGCTCTCAGGGAGCCTCGGTCAGAACAGCACCTAAAATATTGCTTGTGTTTTGTTTCATTGTCAATTATATGTGTCCCCACCCTTAGACGTGGATAGCTATTAACTCTATTGGAAATCTCAGCCCACTGGCATTTGAATCATAGATTGTCTTATTTCCTCCTGGGCTCTAATCTATATACTGTAAGCAGAACTGCTAAGTTATAATTAAGGCAGTCAAGCTAAGAAATCCAATATATTGAACAATATAAGGCAGATCCTTTCATCGGATTGCTAACTCCTTGTATTACCATCCTGTATGCAATTTTATTGCTGACTTTCCTTTTATCTAATTATCCAGCATCTATTTTCTTTTTCTTTTGATTGAATTGATATAGTCATAAAACTAATCAATTGATACCGTATTTTTATTCTGTCCCGGTGTTGATGGGTAAGTGCTGTTGTGCCGAAGATTTGGGCATGGAATTTGTTGTGACCCACTGGCAGCCAGTGGAGCTGGCAGCAGAGTCGGACAGTGAGGAGGTTCAGGTGGATATGGGTAAGGTGACCAGACGTCCCGCTTTTGGCGGGACACACCCGCTTTCCAATGCATTTTCCCGCGTCCCGCCCACCTTTTTAAAAGGCACGCTTTTTTTGGCGCTCGCAGCTCCCGCCCATCAGCTGCTAGCTTGCTGGGCTGGCTCATCGTTCTGTTCTCTATCCTACCAGATGAGCCAGCCCAGCAAGCTAACAGCTGATGGGCGGGAGCTGCGAGCGCCAAAAAAAGCGTACTTTTAGCCTTTTACCTACTACCTACAAATTTAAGCCAGCCCAGCCTGCCGCTCACTGATTGGATTGGCCTGGACTCCAGCCAATCAGTGAGCTGGCTGGGATGGGAATTTTCAGCACGCTTGCGCGAGTTTCCATTTCCTTTCGACAAAAGACGAAAGAGGTTGCAGCTGCGCTGACTGGTGAGTAATCTAATTCTAATCGAATTTTCCGCTCGCCGCGGCAGGAGGACAGGGTGGGGGCAGCTGCAGCCGCCCGCGGCAGAGAAGTTCCACGCGGTTCGGGGCTCCCGCCGCCCGGCAGAAGCCCCTGAACCACGTGCGGGGCTGCCCCCTCCTCCTCCCTGTCCTCCTGCGGCCGCGAGGAGTAGTCCGTTCGTGCAGAAATTGCCCGCCCCGGCTGAGTGAATTGGGATCGCCTGCGGTCGTGAGGAGTCCTCGCGCGCAGGCGATCCCAATTGAATTCACTTAGCCGGGGCGGGCAATTTCTGCACGAACGGACTATTCCTCGTGGCCGCAGGCGATCCCAATTCACTCAGCCGGGGTGGGCAATTCGTGCAGAAATTGCCCGCCCTGGCTGAGTGAATTGGGATCGCCTGCGGCCGCGAGGAATACTCCATTTGTGCAGGAGTCCTCGCGGCCGCAGGCGATCCCAATTGAATTCACTCTGTGCGGGCGGCTCGGCTGCCCCCTCCTCCTCCCTCTCCTGCAGCCGCGAGGAGTAGTCCGTTCGTACAGGAGTCCTCGCGGCCGCAGGCGATCCCAATTGAATTCACTCTGTGGGCGGCTCGGCTGCCCCCTCCTCCCTCTCCTCCTGCGGCCGCGAGGAGTAGTCGTTCGTGCAGAAATTGCCCGCCCCGGCTGAGTGAATTGGGATCACCTGCGGCCGCGAGGAGTCCATTTGTGCAGGGGTCCTCGCGGCCGCAGGCGATCCCAATTGAATTCACTCTGTGCGGGCGGCAGCCGCTGCACCCACGAGGAGCTGCCTCTTCGTGAATGGGATCGCCGCCTCCGAGCATGGGCGCAGCGGCTGCCGCCCGCACAGAACATCCTATCGCTTCCGGGGGTCCCGCCGCCCGGAAAGTTATGGAAAGTTATCTGTGGGCGGGCCGTTCGTGATTGGGATCGATCACCGGGGCAGCCTCTCGCTTCCGGAACTTCCTCTCTCACTTCCGGGGGTCCCGCCGCCCGGCAGAAGCCCTTGAACCGCCGCGGAATCCGTTCGTGAATCAAAATGGATCCGCGCGGCAGGAGGAGAGGTTGGGGCGCTGCCAGCTGCCCGCAGACAATTTCCTCTCGCTTTTGGGGGTCCCGCCGCCTGGCAAAGCCCCTGAATCGCGTGGAAGTTATCTGCTGGCGGCGTCCGTTCGTGATTGCGATCCATCGCCGCCTCCGAGAGGGTATACAGAACACTATTTACCTAAATGTGCATATACAGTTTAGTATTTTAGCATTTATTTTTGAAAAAAATCAAACTCCTAAATCATGGTGTATAGCTTATTGCTCCTATCTTGGACATATTTTTTCTGATCAAACATTTGTGTTTACTGGGGTGGTGCATAAAGCTGAAAAGAGTTATTGTTTGTAATTTTTCTACATTATTTTGCTGTTAAAGAAGAGTTTTCTTCTGGGGATAGATATGATGGAGATTCTTGTGCCATTAGGAATTGTTGCAAAGAAAAGATAAAGAATCTTATGGTGTGATATTGGTGAATTTTTTAAAAAATAGTCTATGTTCTCTTTCTGTCCCAAATAGTTAAATAAATTTCATTATGAACATCTGCAGGGTTTATGGATTCCCATAATATGGGAGATTCATGCCTTTGTAGGTCATATTTGCCCATTTGGGTTTTCTGTCTCATCTGTGAAATTCACAACCTTTTATTTGTTATGTTCTGAATTTTTTCTTTTTAGAAAGTGAAGAAATCTACCTGCAATTTAATCTTGACCAGGCATCCTGACTTTTAAGAAGTCACTGACATGCCAGTTTTAAAATTGTTTTTTTTCTTGATAGTTAAGGTCAAAAATTTAAACTTGCTGTCACAACTTTGAGCATGGTGTGAGATTGTTGATGTCCATTTTACTGTCTTTCAATAACTGTATAATGTTCCAATCAAGCCTCAAATTAAGATGTTACCAACTAGTATGTGAACTACTGGAAAGATTGTGTGCCTATAGAGTTAAGAGTAAGAGTTTCATTTCATGCATCAGAAGGCTGTATAGTGTAGAGAGAAAAATATGTTCAAAACATTACAGTTGTATGGTTAGCCGCCTGAATCTATAACTGTCTTTGTTTTAAAAATTTTCTCTCAGGATCCCAAAATGGTATTTGTTTGTATGGGTTATATTTATCAATATGTATTGCATTAAATATTGAAATCTAAGTATTCACTGCTACTGTGGATTCTCACAATTGTTTGATGGGATTTGAACATAGGCTGGCAAATTTGAATTTTGAGTACCCTTGATTGGGTCTGACCCTCTGGACTCCAAGGAGAGATTTTAAGAAACACTGATTTCTTTTGCCAGGTAATATGTAATAGGTTGCCACTGCAAGTGTATTTGAAAAAGATAGCTTACTCTATGGTGTTGTTTTTTTATTTTATACTGGAATTCTTCATGAAAAAATCCAAAAGGATTTACAAAAGAATAATAAAATATCTCTTCAAGAAAACAATAAAACTAACAGTGTCAGTGAAGATAATATAGAAAAGCAAGGCATAATTCATTTTTAAAAGCAGTCTAAGAGGGAGGTTGTCCTGAAGCACATGTTACTCTAGAATTGCCTTGGGGAACAGGCTTGATTTCAGCTGTTCAAACAAAACCAATGTGTAGAAAACAGCTACACATTTCCTAATTTATTATTAAATAATTTGTATTCTATCAGGGGCTTTCAGCAGTTTACAGCAACAAAAATGCCAAATAAAAATATTATTATAAAATCATTGTAACATTCCACAAAAACAATAAAAAGAAAATCCAGTGATAAAACCATATTAAATCCCAATGGCTCTAGATTCTAGAAGACAGAATAATTTGTACAGCCTTCCTGAATGGACAGCAGGTTAGGGCTCCCTGCTCTGGAGGAGGTTTCCAAAGGATGGGCAAGCTGAGACCTTCCTCCTGAGAAAGCCCTACCTTTGTCATGAATGGGATTACTAGCAGGGCCTCCCAGAAGATATTTAAAGCTCTGGTAAGATAGCTTTGAGGGGGTGGTCTTTAAATATTTGGACTTAAGCTGATTTTGGAAAATCTGTAAATTTTAAAGCACAAAACTGCTATTGGCTTGTTTCCAGATGAGTCATTTACTGTAAGGAGTATAGGCTCAATGTATTTTAAAATAATATTTTATTTATTGTGCATATGATTTTTAAAATAGTGGTATTCTGTGTTGATTCTTTTTTAAATTGTCTTAGACTATTTAAAAAAGATTCTATCCAAAATAAATTGAAACAAGCCATTTTAAAAATTTCTATGCACAATACTTTGAAATGGACTCAGGAGTCATGATTGACACTGAGTGAATTTGCACTTTTAATAATCAGGAAGATACAATGGCATTGAAAAAAGTGACTGATGACCATTTTCACACTTAGCGACCATTTTCACACTTAGCGACCGTTGTGGCATCCTCATGGTTACGCGATCAAAATGTTGATGTTTGGCAACAGATTCGTATTTCTGATGGTCGCTAAGTGAGGAGTCTCGAGGAGGGGGAAAACATTTAGTGACCAAAGTTACAATGGCATTGAAAAAAGTGACTGATGACCTTTTTCACACTTAGTGACCGTGCGACCATTTTTCACACTTAGCGACCGTTGCAGCATCCTCATGGTCACGTGATCAAAATTTGTTTGGCAACAGATTCGTATTTATGCTGGTTTCAGTGTCCTGGGGTGACCTTTTGACAAAAAAATTTTTTTTAATCAAGCCCCCCCCCCCGGTCAAGGGTGTCCCTCTTTCCAATCTGAAAATCTGGTCACCTTAGGGTTGAGGAAAGCTCAGATGAGGGCTCTGGGTCAGAGCAGAGAGGGAGTTAGACAGCAGTGAAGCAGAAGAAGTGTTGGAGGCAGTTCCCAGTTTGTGCATGCGCAGAGCTGCCAAAAGACAAGGATAACTAATAAAGCAGGGTCGACTTAAGAGTAAAGCCACACCTTGGAGGTGATTGGCCCCTCCCAGAGGAAACAAAGAGGAGCGAACAGGGAGTAGGCTTTTGCAGGAAACAATTCGTTCATTTGGTCTGGAACGTTCTGTTTGTGACTATAAGACACTCCGTGCCAAGTTTCACTTCGCCCTGTGTTTGGAAACTATTTATCTGGCAGCGCTCCAAATGAGATAAGGTGCGTGTGGATAAACACTCCTCTGAAAGACTGTTTGCGAAAGCCTTGCTTTGAAGGAAAGGAATACACAGTTGTGTAAATAAAAGAGGTTTGCCAGGACCGAGACTCTGCTTCTTGCTTTCTAAGGAAGCCTGGGTCAGAACTGCAACATTGGATGTTTTAAGAAGATGTTGGATATCCATTTGTCTGAAGTGGTGTAGGGTTTCCTGCCTAAGCAGGGGGTTGGACTAGAAGATCTTCAAGGTCCCTTCCAACTCTGTTATTCTATTCTAAATATTAAAATGTTCTTCTGAGTTCAGAATTGCTGGGGGGGGGGGGGAGTGTATCCTGGAATGCACATTTCCCTAAAGTGTAAACAAAAATATTCAAGCGTGCTTGTTATTTACCTAAATTCTATTTTGTTATTGCTGTTGACTTGTACATCCAGCATAGTTTTGAATCTAAATCTGATGTGTGAAGTGTTTCCGAGCTTGCCATGGCCAGAAGGAAGCCTTGATGCTGCTTACATTGATTTGGCTGTCAGAAAGCAATTTAATGAAATCCGGGGAAATGTCAGTTACCAAATATACATCAGAGGTGTATTAGTGTAAAAGGTAGCCTTTCAGCTCCCCTGCACAGCAATGGTGTTTCTAAGGAGCTTTGGTGAAAACTACTCATGGACATTAGAAATGAAAGCATCGGACAACCCCTAAACCATTAGTAGGGCATGCAAGATATAACCCATTGCTCTTCCAGGATCCAAGCTGGCCAGCTGCTCTTCATGCATGCCAGAAACTGGAAGAGCAGCCACCCAGTGCACCTGCGCACGTTAGGAAGATGATTCCAGTTTCTGGCGTGCGCATGGACGCCAGCCAGCTGGTCTTTGCATGTGCATGCACATCAGAAACTGGAAGACCAGGTGGCCGTTGTGTGTATGCACACCGGCCATTGCTCTTCCAGTTTCCGATGCGTGCTCCTGTTTCAGCACGGTGCCGAAAAGGTTCACCAACACTGTACTAGATATTACATTTAACACTAACATTTGTATTACCGTATTTTTCGGAGTGCAAGATGCACCTTTTTCCCCTCAAAAAAGAGGTTGAAAATCTGGGTGCGTCTTATACACCGAATACAGCATTTTTTGCCTCCTGAAACCTCCCCCCCCTTTCACCAAAATGGTCATACATAGCTTTATGAGGCTTCCAGAGTGCACCTGGGGGCTGGGGAGGGGAGAAATGAATGAAAAACAGCCCATTTTTGCTCAATTTTAACCCAACCCAGCCCACAGGAGCATCTATAAGCTTCTTAAAGGGTATCCATGCCTTTTTTGACAAAAAATGGGCCAGTTTTTGCAAAAAAAAAAAAAACCCCAAAACAGTGCAGTTTTGCTAATTTTGCCCCCCCCCCCCCGACTCTACAAGCCTCCTAAAGGCGATTCATGCCCTTTTTTGGGGAAAACTGGGCTTGATTTTGCTAAAAACAGGCCATTTTTTGCTCATTTTTGCCCCCCCCCCCCCACTCCCCCAGGAGCCTCCTAAAGGCTATTCATGCCCTTTTTGGAAAAATACAGGCTTGATTTAGCTAAAAACAGGCCATTTTTGCTCATCTCCCCTCCTCTCCCCAGGATGACTCTAAGCCTCCTAAAGGCTATTCATGCCCTTTGTTTGGGAAAAATACGGGTTTGATTTTGCTAAAAACAGGCCAATTTTTTGCTCGTTTTTGCCCCCCCCCCCCCCCACTCCCGCAGGAGTCTCTTTAAGGCTATATGCCTTTTTTGGAAAAATACGGGCTTGATTTTGCTAAAAACAGGCCATTTTTTTGCTCGTTTTTGGGCCCCCCACTCCCCCAGGAGCCTCTTTAAGGCTATTCAGGCCCTTTTTTGGAAAACAAATAGGCTTGATTTTGCTAAAAACAGGCCATTTTTTGCTCGTTTTTTTTGGGGGGGGCTCCCTCAGAAGGACTCTAAAAGCCCCTAAAGGTTATTCATGCCCTTTATTGGAAAAATACCGGCTTGATTTTGCTAAAAACAGTCCATTTTGGGGGGAGGTTTGCAGAGTACAAAAACTTTTTTTAAAATTTGCCTTTTCAAAACCTTGGTGCGTCTTATACACTGAAAAATATGGTAAATCCTCTGTGTGTCTCTGTGTGTGTTTGTATCCTCTGTGTCTCTCTCTGTGTGTGTCTGTATCACATATTGTCTTTTGGGAACAAAGGAAGCAACGGTGTCCTATTGATTCAGCCACAACTGCGTGATCTACATGTTTCAGCATTGTCTCCGGACCCCTAATGTTAACTGGAAACCAGGAACTGAGCTTATTCCTATAAAACTGGCTTTCGTTGTCTATGAAATAGTCATCTTTAAGAGTCCTTTGTTAAACATTAAAAAAAAAAGAGGATCAAATTATCTTGTGTAATGAGGGGATGAATGTGTTCCCTGTAATATCATCCTTATGTTTTGAAAACTGCCTGATACATCACTTCGGTGATGAATTTGCCATTTTCCATGCTCAATGGATTCACTTTCTTTTCAGTTTAAAAATAATCACCATTATTATTTGTAGGTTTAGTTAACTTCAGCCCAACTTCAGACCTGAATACGGGAGGAAAGGTCCATAGTTAAGCTTGGGTGTGCGTGGATTGATGGCAATGAGACCAGTGAATACAGAACATAAAATAATAGAGTTGGAAGGGACTTTGGAGGTCTTCTAGTCTAACCTGCTGCTCAAGCAGGAGACCCTATACCTATTGTAGACGAATCACTGTTCAGTCTCTTTTTGAAAGCCTCCAGTGATCGAACCCCCACAACTTCTGAAGGCAAGCTGCTGTATTTCATTGGTTCATCGCTCACACCATTAGGACATTTCTCCTTAGTTCTAGATTGCTTCTCTCCTGGGCTGGTTTCCATCCATTGCTTCTTGTCTTGCCTTTTGGTGCTTTGGAGAACAGTTTGACCCCCTCATCTTTGCAGGAGCCCCTCAAATATTGGAACACTGCTACCATGTTCCCCCTAGTCCAACGAGGGCTAACCATTTTATTATCGCATGCCGAAATCCCACGAAATTCTGTGCGTGCCCCCACACCCATAATGCAAGGTGTGCGTGATACTCCCTTGTTCCCCACCCCTGCACAAGCACATGTGACCCCGCCATGCTCCCCCGCCCCATGTGCATGTGTGTGTGACATCCCCCCACCCCGTTTTGGGCCTAGTAGGCCTCCCTGCAGCCTCCTGGGAGCAAAAATAGGCCACAGGGTGTGTGTGTGTGCACGCCCCATGCTCCAACATCCGCGTGTAAACCCCCCCCACAACAATATATGCTTGTGCGACCCCCATGCCCACCCCCCACGCACGTGTCTCCAGCATGTGCCCTGCCCCCATGCATGCAGAGAACTGAAGATCAGCTGGCTGGTAGGAGGCATGCGCACATGTGCGGTAGACCTGAGCTGAAGCCACACCTTGTGTACTGGCGGAAAGAGTTCAGGTTGCCCCCCTGTGGCATGCATATCATAGATTTGCCATCACGGCCCTAATCCTTCTTTTCAGTAGTCTACACATACCCAATTCCTTCATATGTTTTAGCCTCCAGCCCGCTCATCATTCAGTCCAGGCAATGACTCCTGATACATGTATGGTTTGCATTGATCAATCAGTTGTCAATCACTCACCTATCCTTGAGTTAGTAAGTTGCAAATGCATGCAGTGCCATTGTGAAGCCTGTGTCTCTATTGCTCTCACAATAGAGCTGAGCGATTGGATCAACAGGGGGTTCTTTGCTTCCTAGAATCTGCCATTTCTTTCAAGCAGGCACACCTGAAAGTGA
Organism: Thamnophis elegans; assembly: GCF_009769535.1. Classification (NCBI taxonomy): domain Eukaryota; kingdom Metazoa; phylum Chordata; class Lepidosauria; order Squamata; family Natricidae; genus Thamnophis; species Thamnophis elegans. Next base: position 69,188,996 of record NC_045549.1, on the reverse strand, counting down.
GCAAAATTGCTCAGGGAACTCCAGCACAAAATGGTAAAAGTCGTGTTCACTATTTCCGGGTCTGAAGGGAAATAGAAATAACTAGATTTTGCTCTTTCCCACCTCTGCGGAGAAGCTTGAGAACAGTAATAATAATAATAAAAAAGAAAACAGGACTAAAATGTTTTGGAACAGGATCAGTGCCTCTCAATGCCAAGTGTGTGCCTTTGGATGGAAACAACCCAGTGGTGGTGTGACAACCTGGGGCATGGCACAAGAGCAATGCAGCCAGAGAACTGGTATGAGTCCCTTTATTAACACCAACTGTGCCCCCAACGTCCCTTTCAACTCTCTGGCCTGGAGAAAAGCTCTTCCACAAACCTGTAACAGCCTTTGGATGAAAATACCCCAGTCCAAACATTGTAAGCAAAAAACTTCCAACTGTAAATTCAATAAGGCAAGATAAGGTAATTAATCGCGCAGGGCAAGCAATATAAGGAGTTCCAGAAGTGAAGTAGCATGGCAATAAATCAAACCAGTATGGAGGATGCCGGGAGCTCAGATAAGCCATTAACACCAGATGAACTCAGTGTTTGTTCCTGACAACCACTCCTCCCATTTGCCTCTCCTTTAAACTCCATCCCCAGGTGTGCCTTGTGATGGGAATCCAGGGGCCCTTTCCTCCCCTGTAAGCCATGCAACCAATGTTGCTCTCTTCTGCGTTCTTCCCTGTGTCCCCTAGGATGAGGAGGGGGGTGGGCCTTGGTCTTCATCTGAACCCCCTCTCTTTTGTTCTACCTCTCCCCTGCTCTGCCCAGCCTGACTTTGCCCTTCCCCAGTTTCCTCCACAGCAGCCAACGGAGCCACTTTCCTACTCTCTGTTAGCTGTTCGTCTTCCTCCTCGGATTCAGACTTTCAGCCAGGTGGGCTGCCACCAGGGGTGGGTTTCTCACCCCGTTCCAACCGGTTCGGTTGGAACGGGGCCGGCGGCGTCCTCATGCACACGCACGGTGCACGCATGCGTACTAGCATCTGCGCAATGCTCCAGCTGCTCCTGGAGGATCGTGCAGGCGCTGTATGCGTCCTGCGCATGCGTGGAAGCGCAGAACTCGTCAAAACCGAGTAAGCATCGCGGGCGGGCGGGCCCTTCGCCATTCCCGGAAGTTACTTACTTCTGGGTTCGCTGACCAACCAGTTCTCAGGGACCGCCACGAACCGGTTGAAACCCACCCCTGGCTGCCACCGATTCAGACCAGTTCATGGTAGATTGGATCACCAGTTGGCCCCACCCACCCACCCCAATGCTATCTGGTCCTAGATATCTCACCTTCCGGCTTGCTCATCCCGTCTGCAGCCCAGCTGATTTGTGTGCCTCACCCGTTTACTAACTGTGGCTGACCTAGCAGGGGTGCAAGAAGCCTCCCCCATCAGAAAAGCGGTGCTGCACGCAACTGGAGGTAATGCACACAGGCAAAAGGTGCAAGTGTGCATGCTCACATTTTCAGCAAATGGTTGTTAAAGTATGTGCAGCCCACCTCTGAAACAACCATATTAAAAACATGTCAGATCTATGCCACCTTTTTAAAATAGAGAACAAGGCACTCGTTGCAATGTCCAACCACAGACATCATTCTGACCGCTGCACCAATATAGTTAAACGTGTGAAGGTTGCATGCCACAGATTAAAGCCACACCAACGCAATGCCAGGAAGGAAGGAATATCTGAGAAAAGAGACTTTTTTTTCCATCCCATTCTAACATACATCGAATTGTAAGCAGGTTCATTTCCAGGAAAATCTACCACTCAAAATGGAATCCTTTGGCTTTTTCCAATTTGATCAGCATTAGAAATCATATAGCTCTCTTCAAAATCATTTGATGCCATGTGCGGCTTTATCTGTTCCTTCAAGGTCACCTGAATCAGAGTGCCAATGCTGTGGAATAGAGGTATTCAGCCGGTTCAGACTGGTTTCGGGCAAATCGGTAGTAGAAATTTTGAGTAGTTGGAGAAGCAGCAAATACCGCCTCCCTGCCCCCATCATTTCCTGTCCTATATTCCCCCCTTTTTTAGCTCAGCTGATTCATGCAGCAGACTGGATAGCTGTGCCTCTGCTGAGAAAAAACAGCTTAGCTCACCAGCGCTGACACCAAGGGCAATCTTTGAGGAATATAATTGTAATGGTTGAGATGGCAATAATAAAATGCTATACGTGTTTCTTTAAATCATACTGTAAAATGTGATTGGTTGCTGTTTTCCTCAATCGGCCATAAGAGGGAGCCAGAATAACTGTTAGCTCTCTGTTTGTTAGATGCTGGGCTGATCTGATCTGATTGTTTTGGAAGCTGGCTGTTAGAAAATGCCGTGAGCTATTGTAAGTTTTGCAACTGCTAGCAAACTTTGAGTACCGGACTGTTTGTATGATTCTGGACTATGTTATTTGGATTATCCCTTAACTGAAAGACGTTGATGACTGACTGTCTTATCCGTGTATGACTTGGACTGTTTGATGGACTCTGATACCTCTACTTCCACGTAAGTAAAAGCCTATTTAAACTGCAGTGTCTCTGTATGCTGGTTTGTGTGTTCTCCAACACAACTCTCACAACGCTTCTCTGAACGTACTCGCTCTCCCAACGGGGAGCTTACCTAACAAGTGCCTCAAACACAATTGGTAGGAAAAGGTTTGGAATCCCACCACTGGACTGTGGACCCGTTTCGCAACTGCTTAAAGGACAGTATTGTAAAAAGGGGATAGGTGGTGTCATATTCCTCCCCACTTTTGAGAGAGGACTGTTCAGTTTTAACGTAGATGTCCCAATGGTGTTTTTTCAAAAGGGAACTGGACTTTGGTTTTATTTTTCCTTGAAGAAGTTTCGCTTCTCAAGAAGCTTCTTCAGTTCTCCCCCAAAAGGCTTCGGCGTGGAAGCTTCTTGGATGAGAAGCGAAACGTCGAGGGCAGTTAAGTAGCCTTACAATTACAAAGGTGCTTTTTCAAAAGGCAACTGGACTCTGTTGTTCCTTGAAGACATTTTGCTTCTCACCCAGAAATATTCTCCACTAGTGACTGAATGGTGGAGGATGGAAGGATTGATATTCTCTTCACAACACAGTCATTTCAGCAGTTCCAAGAAGGCTCCACAACTGTATGCACCAGTGGTGGGTTCCGGATCCTGTTGCAACCAGTACAGTTGCAATGGGGCCCGGGGCCCTCCACATTAATGCATGTAATGCATGGGTGTATGCGTGCATGCGTCTTACCTTTCAGCGATGCCTCCGCAAGTCACCGCAATGCTCCAGCTGCTCAGCAAAGCGTCACGCAGGTGCTGTACATGCCATGCACGTGTGTGGAAGCGCCGAAGGCTTCAAAGGACAGGTAAGCAATAGCAATATAGCAATAGTAGTAGACTTATATACCGCTTCATAGGCCTTTCAGGCCTCTCTAAGCGGTTTACAGAGAGTCAGCATATTGCCCCCAACAATCTGGGTCCTCATTTTACCCACCTCGGAAGGATGGAAGGCTGAGTCAACCCTGAGCCGGTGAGATTTGAACCGCTGACCTGCTGATCTAGCAGTAGCCTGCAGTGCTGCATTTAACCACTGCGCCACCTTGGCTCTTAGGTAAGGAGCGAGAGCAGGCAGGTGGGCCCTCTGGAGCATCGTACCAGAATGGTACCCAGTGCTCCAGGGCAGGCTCCAGTACGCCCGTGCCGGGGTGTACAGCCTGCAACCCACCACTGATATGCACTACTCAGGTGACCCTGAGGGCACAAATAAACAAACCTCCATGGCCTCAATGGCTCTCAGAAAGAGGGTAAATGACCAGAGGATTGCAACGAATATAAATCCTTCCATACTCCACCACTCCATCAGAACTGAAGAAGCCTCTTGAAGGAGAAGCAAGATGCCTTTAAAGAAAAACAAAGTCCAGTTGCCTGTTGAGAAAAGCACCTTTGGGTCAACCATGACCTGAATGACTGAGAATCTCCATGGACATTTAACACAGATGGCCTCTTTTAGCCCTTTGACCGATCTGCTTCTGTGTCACCTTCGCCAATCATAATCACAAGCAGCTGAAAAAAAAATCTAAAACCCAAAAGGAATGCTTTTTCTCTTTCCAATCTGATAGCCACCAGAAATCATTCCCTTTGCCTTCAGTGAATAAAGTACAACGTTAGGAGATAGGTCTTATTAAAAAAAATGCAACCGAAAATTACAAGATTGAGGCCACCGAGAAAACGGGCAACATCACAAGTCATTTACCAATGTCACTCTCATTTCAATAATCATTTCAACCTCCTCATTGCCTGAAAAGCTCCGAGCTACACCTTGTAAATTTTTCCTATCTCTAAGTGTTTCCATCTATCACTGACAGCGAATCCCTGCCAATCTGCTCTCAGCTTTCGGAGAGCATCCAACTATGGAACTGCTTCATTTGCTTTGTAATCTACCAAGAGGATGTCAAGAAACCGGGCACATCATCAGAATGCTATTCACTTCTCTGAGTAAAAAAAATGCCAACTGTGTTTTTCATTTTGGAACAGTTGTCTTTCCTTCGTTTGGCGTATTCTTCTGGAGGTAAGAGATAACCCCGATTCTTAAGTCTTTGGCCAAAACACAATTCAAGCATGGCACACACCCTGTCATGCTCCCACATCGGAGTCTGAATCTGTGGGGGAAGATGAGCTGGAACAAGAAATACCAGGCATTAAGAGGGCAGCTCTGTTGGCCTTGGAGGAAACTGAGGAAGGGCAGATTCAGTCCAGGTAAGTTTTTTTCTTTTCTTTTTTTAAGTTTTTTTTTTCATTTTCATAACATATAACCACATGTACACTATTACACAGCCAACATCGTATTATATTATTAAATGTTTACACCAATTCATCATACCATCAACTCCCAAAAATGAATATTGGCTCTCCTGCTCTCCATAACCATATTTGTACTTTATCCATCACTTTTTTCTCCCTCTCTCCTCCCATTCCCTACCTCCTTTCTTCCCTCTGTCATCCTTCTCTTCTCTACTTCGCCTTCCTATCTCCTTCTCTCTCCCCTTTCCACTCTTCTTTTCTCTCCTCCTCTTCCTCCCTTGCCCTCTCCTATCCCTTCTTCTTCCCTAAGGCAAGGTTTTTCTGAAGTGTAAGGCCTGCAGGCAGGGAGGAACAGAGGCAGGAGGAACATGAGGGACAGAGCTCAGGAAAGGAACAAGAACCACCCCATCCTGATCCAAGGGCTTGGAGAGTGGGGAGAAGGTGTGATCAGTGCAGACTGAGCAGGCTACTCGGGAGGAGAATGCCCTGCCAATCTTCACAAGGCACCCTGGAGGAACTAGAATTAGGGAGAGGTTGTGGGGCATTTGTCGGGAACAAACACTGAGTTTCTGAAATCTACGTGCCGACGTTTGAACTGGCATGAGTCCTTGCATTCCTGGATTAATTACCTGAATCTTTTGTTGCTTGAAATCCTTGATTTGCCCTTGATTTGCTAAATACTTTTGGATTTATTGCTGAGCAGCCTTGGTGCAGACAGACTGGGCTGGATGTGATGAGCGTGGAGCAGGCAGGCGGGGTGAGTGAGCATTGAGTGGTGGGTGGGCAGTACGAGCAAGTGGCAATCAGGTGACCGCGGGAGCGGGGCCAGCCAGCGGTTGCTACCGGTTTGCCAACCCAGGCCAAATTTTCCCTACCAGTTCACGTGAACCAGTACGAACCAGCTGAATCCCACCTCTGATTCTGCTTGAAACCTGCCAGAAATATGGGATCGTTTTGGGGAACTTTGGAGCAATAAAGGGGCTGCTTGAACTGCCAGCTGTTTGTGTGATCTTTGTACTGTGCCCTGGGTCATCACACACCAGGGGTGGGCTTCAACCAGTTCGCGGCGGTCCCTGCAAACGGGTTGTTCGGTGAACCCGGAAGTAAGTAACTTCCAGGAATGACGAAGAGCCCATCTGCCCGCCCGCGCTCCTTACCGGTCTTTGAAGGCTTCTGCACTTCCACGCAGGCGCATGGCACATACAGAGCCTGCGTGATTCTCCGCGAGTAGGTGGAGCATCACACAGGCGCTATGACGCATGCGTGAACTGCGCGCGTGCACGAGGACGCCGCCGGCCCCGTTCCAACCGTACCGGTTGGAACTGGATGAGCAACCCACTACTGTCACACACCCATGCTTGCAAACCTTGGTAGATGCAGTCTAGTTTATTTATGCCTCTTAATTGTTTGTACACATGCACAACATTTATAACATATAAATAATTCAGTCGGTAAAGCAAGGGAATTCCCCCTTTAGATCTTGGGAATCAATTGGGCGAAAGCAGCAAATTCATGATCAGTTGATGAAAAGAAAAGGAAAAATTCTTGGAAGGTGATCTTGACATTTAAATAATTACAAACATATTCCAGTGTGAGTTACAGAAGCGTAAAATGCCATCTGGGACACAGAGAATGGGAAATGTTTTGTTCCCTGTTGGTGCAGCCTAGAATATTATTTGCCTCCATAGTGCTCAGTGCCAAGGCAGATAACATTTTGCAAAATGGCGTTATAAGCTTATTACAGGTAGTCCTCAACTTACGACCACAATGGAGCTCAAAATTAAATTACTTAGAAAGTGCTGTAAAGCACTATGAGCCGCGGTGGCGCAGTGGTTAGAGTGCAGTACTGCAGGCTACTTCTGCTGACTGCCGGCTGCCTGCAATTTGGCATTCAACCCAGGCTCAAGGTTGACTCAGCCTTCTATCTTTCCGAGGTCGGTAAAACAAGGACCCAAATTGGTGGGTGCAATATGCTGACTCTATAAACCACTTAGGGCTGCAAAGTACTGCAAAGCAGTATATAAATCTAAGTGCTATTGCTATATCTATGGAGTGGTATTATAAGTATAAGTGCTATTAAAGATTAGATTAAAATTATTACTTGTGGATAACTAATAACTGAAATGTTTACTATATAAAATTAAACTGAGGATATATGTTATTAATAGTAAAATGGAACAGTGGATGGAAATGATGTATTAAATTTGATTAATTTTGAGAGGCAAATAATGATGTTGTCTATAATTAAGAAAAAATTAAAATTAAGTGGGAGAATATGGAATAAAAATAAGATGACTGAAATGTAAAAAGCAAATACGATGTAAAATGAACTATGCATAATAGAAGATGTAAAGGGGACGAACAACACTTTGTTTATAAAAGAAGTTAAAATATTTAACAAAAAAAACACCTTTGTTTGAAAAAAATAGTATAAGTGCTATTGCTATACCAGAGGTTCCATGTTTCCACTACTATTCCGGTGCTCTAATAATAAGTGAAACCTGTAGACTAGGGGTGTGAAACTGGCGGCCCAAGGGCCAAATGCATCACCCACAGGCCACACCCACCCCAGCTCTATGAATGAAAAAAACACCGCAATTCGACACCTGATGGCAAGTTTGACACCATGCTATAGACCAAGTTCCTAATTCTTTTTCCTTTGTAAAAATAAAATTGAATTGAATTGAATTTATTATATTTCTATGCTGCCCTTTTCCCCGAAGGGGACTCAGGGCAGCTCACAACCCAAGTCAAGGGGGGGGGGTACAAATAAGGAAAAAAAAGACGAACAAAACAATACCACAGTTTAAAAACACACAACAACCATACCTTTCGAGGGGGGACAAAAGCTCATTAGCCCCAGGCCTGTCGGAACAGCCAGGTTTTAAGGGCTTTGCGGAAGGCCTGGAGGTGGTGAGGGTTCGAATCTCCACGGGGAGCTCGTTCCAAAGATTTACTGACAATGTTGGAAATTAAATAAGCTTGGCTAATAAAGAGACAAAAACAAAATCTGCTCCCAAGAAAAGATACATATAAGGGTCCTAATTTTAGCTGTCAGGTGTGCCATGAAACTTTTCCAATACCACCAACTGCCTATATTTCAATAGTTTCATTTTGGAAGCCAACGTTTTGATTGTGACCATACTTTCCACCACATTATGAAGAGACATGTTTTTAGGACATGTCCAAAACACTGTCTGGATGGCTCGTTATTGTTTTCCAGTTGATCCGAACTCAAGAATCCAATCTCGAGGCATGATTGGGAAGGTATCTGTTTCCAATAGTCCATATCCTTTTCAATTGTTCAGTAGCATCTAGAGCTTCACAAGAACAACGTAAGAATCAGCCCAGGGAACAAACAAGAGGTACTAGTTCAATTACAAGCGTCAGATTTGTTTTAGTGTACGTAAGAACGCAAAAAGAGAAAGAAAGGATACCTATTCGTGTTTTTTTTAAAAAAAAATCTTAATGAAGGCTTTAAAATAAACAGGCGTTCCATAAAAATATCGCCACTGTAATAAAAGGGAGAGGTGAGGCCTCTATTTTATCAGTACTGTGTCCGTAGAATACTGTATAGCCATCTGTTCTGACCCCCACCTTGTCCGTTCAGAAATGAAAGCCAAACAGAACGTTCAAAGGAATGTTTTTTATCAGTCCCGTCTCTTGCTGGCTGCGAACCCAAAATAAACACAGATAATTGCTCTGGCAAAAGTCCTATAACTCATAAACTACTGCAAACAGGATTATATAAATCAAGCCACTTATCCAAGTGGGCTTTTCTCGATGTTTGCACGTGAACGGGGAACGTTGACTCCGCAACCAGGGTGTGGCACCATTAGTCTCTTTTATCAGCAGGGGAGATCTTGTGGGTTTCAAATATATGCTGGTGACTAGCCAGCTTTCCCGCATGCAAATATACTCATTCTTGGATGAAATTAATTTGTCAAAGGTATCTTGTCTTCAAACTGGCTGGGTACCATTGTGGCATGATGTCCACGTCATTTTGATTGCGCAATTCTTTACCTTTCTTTCGGTTCCACTGCTTCCTACTCAATCCTCAAAAACTGTGCCAGGATTTGGAAAGGAAATTGCTGGCATCTGCTTAAATTTTAAAGTGAAAGGCAAAATACAATGTGGCCAAGGCTTGGCCCTGAGTATGATATAAACTCAGTGTCCTGAAATATATTTTACTTTTCCATATATGAGAGTCCCAAGTTCTTCAGATGATGCAGCATGTCAAGAGTGATTGTGAATTATACCGTGAAGTCACTGCACATCAAGAGAAAAAAAATGTAGATTCCCTTAGTTCTACATGAAAGATTTGCAGGCTTCGCTAAATAGAATAAAGTTTCAAAGGTACATTCTTTCCATAAATCAACATATTCCTGCACTGTTTGCTTTGATTCCAGATGGACAGGAATAACAATGCCAGCAGAGCTGTACAAGATGCCTTAATTCATCTTAATGACATATTCACTTCAAAGCCATAGACAAGCTACTTAAATGCTAAACAGTAACTTTGCTTCACATAAATGTCCATCTCTAGAAAGAAAAAGAAACAAATAGCAGGTCTTTAGGTGTAACTAATTTCTAATGTTAAATTTAGTAAAGGAAGAAAAGGAAGAAGAGAAAGGAAGGAGGAGGAGGGAGGGGAGGGAGGGGCGGAATGATCCTGATAATCTATGAAAAAATAGATCATGAATTCTTCCTTCTTCCCTCCCTCTCCTCCTTCCTCCCTCCCTCCCTCTCTCCATCCAACCCTTTCCCTTCTCTCCCTTCTTCTCCTCCCCTTCCTTCCTTCCTCTCCTCTCTCCCTTCCTATCTCCCTCCCCCTTTTCCTTCCCTTCCCTCCCTCCCTCTCTTGCTTCCACCCCCTCCCTCCTGTCCTTCCTTCCATCCTCCCTCCTTCTTTCCTTCCTTTTCCTCCTTCCCCCCTTTTCCCATCTTTCATTCCTTCGTTCCCTCTCTCCTTTCCTCCCTTCCTTTCTTCCTTCCTTCCTTCCTCTCTCCCCTCCTCTCTCCCTCTCCCTTTTTCCTTCTTTCATTCCTCCCTCCCCATTTTCCTTCCTTCCCTCCCTCCCTCTCTTGCTTCCTCCCCTCCCTCCCTCCTTTCCTTCCTTCCATCCTCCCTCCCTTCTTTCCTTCCTATCACCCTCCTTCCCCCCTTTTTCCCATCTTTCATTCCTTCGTTCCCTCTCTCCCTTCCTCCCCTTCCTTTCTTCCTTCCTTCCTATCCCCCTTCCTATCTCCCTCCCCCTTTTTCCTTCTTTCATTCCTCCCTCCCCATTTTCCTTCCCTCCCTCACTCTCTTGCTTCCCCCTCCCTCCCTCCTTTCCTTCCTTCCATCCTCCCTCCCTTTTTCTCTTTCTGTCTCCCTCCTTCCTCCTTTTTCCATCTTTCCTCCCCTTTTTCCTTCCTTTTTTCCTCCTCTCCCTCCTTCCCTCTCTCCTTTCCTTCTTGGAGTTTTTGAAACTATTTGAGGATGGGGGGGAGGCAGGAGCAGTAAGCACTGATTAAATGGTTCAGTTATGTAAGACACAAAAGTAAACAGTACCTAGGCCTTCCTTTCTGCAAGAGGTTTCCAAAACTACTCCTGTGAGTAATATTGCAACCAGCCAAGATTCCGCTCCGCTTTAGATCTGAGTCATTGGTGTGTTATTATTGTGGTTGTCCTTTGTCTCTCCAGCAGTAGGCTCAAAGGTTTCCATTTCCAATGAATTTCATTCATTGGGTGCTTCATTTGCTTACCGGAATGGCAGGAGAGCGAACCACGGTAATTTAAAACGATTATTAGAAAGCTTAAGTTTCCAGTTAATAAAGGCCTTCGATAAGTTAATAATGGGTTTCAAACCTATAAACCCGTAAAGGGTAATATAAGAATTAGCTGGCAGGGGAAAGTTGGGAGAGAGAAATATCAACATTGGCTGTGAATAGAGGTATTAATTCTTCCGGCTAGTCAATTGTTCTCTATCATTTTGCCTTCAATAAGGGATGATTCAGCAAAAACCTGACACCCGTACAGAGCAAGGAGAATAATTGCAGTTCTTCACAGCAATAGCTACATCTCGAGCGCAGATTTTTATATTTCCAAGAACCTTCTCACTGTGTGCTATACTAGAGCTGAGAAATCCAAAATTTCTTGGGAAGTTTTGGGGTTTTTTTGCCCCCCCTTCCCCCCCCCCCACTCCTAAGACAGGCAGGTCAAATTCAGCTCCAATTTTATCTTTATTTTTTTCCCCAAAAAGTATTTTTTTATTCTTATTCTCCTACATTCACATAGTTATTGTTCTTATTTATCTTTATCACTTTTACATATTTGTTTTTTTTCCATATAAAAGGCTAAAATATACATTCAGGGTTGCTTTGATTACCGTCCCATACATTTATTTTATGTTATCAACATGCTATTTTTCCTTCTTTTCACCCTCCCTCTCTTCTCTACTTTCTTCCTTCCTCCTCTCCTTTCCCTTTTCTTCTTCTCTTGCCTCTCCCCTACTCCTCTCTTCCTCTTCCCCCTCCCGCCCTCTCTCCTCTTTCTATCCCTTCCATCCTTCCTCTCCTCTTTCTTCCTCCCCTCTCCTCTCTTCTCCTCTCTTCCTTTCCTTTTCTGTCGATGTGGTTATCTCTTTTCAATTCTCAACTGGTGTATTTTCGGGATGGTATTCCCGCAAACCCGTTCTTAATTTTATGCTTGTCCTTTCCTATTCCCTTTTCTTCATTATCATATCCTAACTAGTTTTTTTCCCCTCTATATCTCATTCTTGAACATGTACTTGTATACTAATATTTTCTTTTCTATTTTCCCCCTCTTCCCTCCTTTTTCCATTCAATGGTGCGTCATCTGGAATACTGCATGGATACCGTGAAGTTGAGAAACAGAAAGTTAAAAAGCTTATAGAAGTGCTCGCTCTGCCTTTCATCCTTTGCTGAAAATGACAGCACTCTGTTTCACCTATAGCAGTGGTCACCAACTGGTGGTCGGCGAGAAAGTTTTGGTGGTCCACAGAAAAATTATTTGCATTTTTTATATTGCACTAAATCAGGGGTCCTCAAACTACGGGCCCTGGGCAGGATATGTGCAGTGAATGTTTGTGTTGCTGCAGAGAGTCTCCCCCTTCGGGGTCTTTTTGGGTGAGTTGGAGGGGGGGCAGAAATTCCAACTTGGGGTCTGATTCAGCCTCCTGGTGGGGGGCTTTGGGCAAAGGCTGGAGGGAAGGGTCGCTGGTGGCAAACAGCTAGAGGGCCTTGTTCCAGAAGGACTGCATCATGGCCTGGAACTGGCTGACCATCTCAGCCTGCTGAGCCTCCAGGCGCTGGTACCTGGCCTTGCACTCCTGCAGGTCTTCCCTCTGCTTGGAAAGCCTATGCTCTGAGTCCTCAGTGAGGTGCTTCTACTGAGCCTCCTTTTTGGTCAGATCCAATTTGAACTGAGCTGTTTTTCCAACTCTTTCTCGTGGTGGCTGCTTAGCTCCAGGAACTACTTCCTGTTGGGGCCCTAAGTAGCCCGGGAAGGCAGGTGAGTAGTGGCTGGGAGGGGAGGGGTGAGTAGAGGTGGGTAAGGTCCCCCTTGATGTGAGTGACATGAAGTTGGCCACACCCACCCATTCACATGACCACCTAGCCACACCCACCCAGCCAGTCATTAAGCAGATCGTATTAGTGCTCTGCGGGATTTAAAATTATGAATGTAGTGGTCCCTACAAAAATTTGGGGACCCCTGATCTATAGTGAAGAAAGACATGAAGTCAATGTAAGAGCCACAGTGACACAACAGTTAGAATGCAGCATTGACTCCACTCACTGTCAAGAGTTCAATCCTGACCGGTTCAAGGTTGACTCAACTTTCCGTCCTTCCAAGATCAATACAATGAGGACCCAAATTGTTGGGAGCAACATGCTGCCTCTGTAAATGGCTTAGAGAAGTCTGTAAAGCACTGTGAAGCAGCATATAAGTGCTATTGCTATTTAGTCGTTGCAGAGAAGGATCAGTACTTAAGCAGTAACTCAGATGCAAGCCTTAATGTACAGCCCATAGAGAGACCCAACCATATTTCAACTGTGAAACTGATATCATCTAAGACCAAACCAAATTCAAAAATGTTAAGGTAATTAATTCAGACATATCATCCATTAGAAGACACATAGAAATAATGGTTTCACACCGTTCAATAGAGACGATCATAAAAGTGTTGTGGCCCCCAGCTGGCAGCAGATTCAGACAGTGAAGAGGTTGGGGAGGAATATGAGCCAGTCCTGGACTCTGGGAAAGGCTCTGATGAGGGCTCTGTGTCAGAGGCAGAGAGGGGGCCAGAGCCATATGCCAATCATCAGCTGCCTTCAGAGTCAGACATCAATGAGGCAGATGAACAGCTGGAGCCTATTCCAAGTGTATGCATGCGCAGAGCTGCCATACGAAGGGAACAACCAAAGAACAGGGGTCAACTTGGGAGTAAGGCCACAGGAACCCTCCCATAGGGAATAAAAGAGGAGCAAAAGGGGAGTGGAGTTTGCAGGAGACAATTAGTTCACTTAATTGGCTTGTGACTCTCCAAGACTCCTTTCCAAGTTTTGCAGATAATGGCCTGTCAGCTCTCCAAGTCAGATAAGGTCTGTGACTATAAATTCACTGTTGAAAGACTTTGCTGGGTATGAATGAGAGGAATTCACAGTGACCTAATAAAAAGGGTGGTTTTTTTTGTCAAGAGAAGGAGTCTGTTTCTTGGTTTGGGGAAGCCTAGGTCAGAACAAAATAAGCAAATAAAAGACCATACCCTACAATCAATGCCCAAATAAGCAGGGATTAACCCAAGACAAACAGTCAATCAGAAAACAATGTCCCAGTCAAGGAATTCATTATCAAGGAGAAAATCAACCCCCTATTAAAACTGACAAGGTCAGCTACTTGGCAACAGGGAGAAAACTCACCAACATTGATATTGTTACCTACTTTGTATATGAAACTTCCGCAAACAAACAAACAAACTTAAGGGGCATCAAAAACTCCAGAGTTCAATCCTCAGCTTCCAAGATTCTATTCTATTACAAGCCTTAGTAGATTATAAGTACACATACATTTCGAGACAGGGCACAATACATTTTCCATCACTGCGTCTGCGAGCTTCCTTTTCGTAAAGTTTGTTAGCCAATAACGTGTACATAATTTATAAAACCGTATTAAATATCCTTCCCTTAGGAACATTTGTTTCAGTAGGTGACAGTACTAAAATGAACCTTGTCTAAGTTTTGAAGCTACTCAGAGTTAGGACTAATTAGCACGTTGATAGGAAACCAGAATAAAGTACCAGAGCCAAAAGCTAGACTGGGAAGTTTTTTTAAAAAATCACAGAAAACAGTGGCAAATCACTTCTCCCTTGATTGTAAGAAAAGGTAATGGATGTGATCATGAAGTCATTATTATCTAGGGCAGGGGTCCTCAAACTATGGAGCCGAGGTGGCGCAGTGGTTAAATGCAGCACTGCAGGCTACTTCAGCTGACTGCAGTTCAGCAGTTCGGCTGTTCAAATCTCACCAGGCTCAAGGTTGACTCAGCCTTCCATCCTTCCGAGGTGGGTAAAATGAGGACCCGGATTGTTGTTGGGAGCAATATGCTGTAAACCGCTTAGAGAGGGCTGAAAGCCCTATGAAGCGGTATATAAGTCTAACTATTGCTATTAACTATTGCTATGGCCCATGGGCTGGATATGGCCCACTGAAGCCATTAATCTGGTCCATGCGGGACCATGAAGCTGCCCCGGCCACATTACCCCCACCACCCAGCACCAGTTCAGGATTCCTTCCCCCCCAGAGAGAGAGAGAGAGAGAGAGAGAGAGAAAGAGAGAGAGAGATGGACAGACAGAGACAGACAGAGAGAGAGAAGGAGACATAGAGAGAAGAAGGAAGGAACGGAAAAGAAAGAAAGAAGGAAGGAAGGAAGGAAGGAAAGAGAGAGAGACAAGAGACACACAGAGAGAGAAAGAGGAAGGAAGGAAAGAGAGAGAGAGAGAGACTGAGAGCGTGGGGAGGGAAAGAGAGAGAGAGAGTGAGAGAGAGAAGGATGGACAGAGACAGACAGAGAGAGAGAAAGAGACATAGAGAGAAGAAGGAAGGAATGGAAAAGAAAGAAGGAAAGAAGGAAGAAAAGAGAGAGAGACAAGAGACACACAGAGAGAGAAAGAGGAAGGAAGGAAAGAGAGAGAGACCGAGAGATTGTGGAAGGAAAGAGAGAGAGAGAGAGAGAAAGATGGGCAGACAGAGACAGACAGAGAGAGAGAAGGAGACATAGAGAGAAGAAGGAAGGAACGGAAAAGAAAGAAGGAAGGAAGGAAGGAAGGAAGGAAGGAAAGAGAGAGAGACAAGAGATACACAGAGAGAGAAAGAGGAAGGAAGGAAAGAGAGACCGAGAGACCTTTCTGAGGGAAAGAGAGAGAGAGAGAAAGAAAGATGGGCAGACAGAGACAGACAGAGAGAGCGAAAGAGACATAGAGAGAAGAAGGAAGGAATGGAAAAGAAAGAAGGAAGGAAGGAAGGAAGGAAAGAAGGAAGGAAGGAAGAAAAGAGAGAGAGACAAGAGACACACAGAGAGAGAAAGAGGAAGGAAGGAAAGAGAGAGAGAGAGACTGAGAGAGTGGGGAGGGAAAGAGAGAGAGAGAGAGAGAGAGAAGAGTTACAGAGAGAGGCAGAGAGAGATAGAGATAGACACATACAGAGAGAGACTTGTTGATTGTAAACTCCTAGGGACTGAGAAGAATTGCTACAAAACTGAGTTTTCTGAAGTGAACCACTAGACTCATCTAAACAACTGAAAAAATGATCTAGTAAAAAGGAAAGTCAACCGAAAGAGCAACGTGCAAACAAAATAAAACACCCCCAGGAGCAAAACAAATTAAAGTTTAATTTGTGTGTATTGTTTAATGGACTGCTAAATTGGCCATGCCCACCCAGTCACATGGCCACCTACTCACACCCGCCCACCGTTCCAGACCCCCAACAGTCTGAGGGACTGTGAATTGGCCCCCTGTTTATAAAAGTTTGAGGACCCCGATCTACAGCTGCAAAGAATATTTTAAATAAATTATTAGCTAGGCCTTTAAATGAAATAAGTCATTATTACCTAGATGTTAAAATAACATCCATTGACGGATCAAAAACACTTCTTCTAACATAGCTAATTTTTCAATCCCAAGACAAAATACATGGTTAATCCAAAGAAAAGTTTAATCTCCCTTATCTTTTAGAAATGTCAAATTAAATAATGCTAGAAAGTTGCAATTACATGTATATTCACTAATTTGCCCTTTGGAACTAGGGCACTTCCAAACATTCATCTTCCTTTAAAGCTTTTAATTTTGGGGGATTTTACCATTTTAAATTTCCATGTTAAAAGGGGAAACTTAGAAGGGGGGGTACACACACACACACACAAGCACACATGCACAAAATTTTGCGGGAAAATTGCTTCCAAAACAATGATGAATCTTAAATAGCTAACCGATATGTCGGCATTAGTTTTCATAGGAATGTGTTTGCTTTTGCCAATGCAGAAATAAAAAGAAATGAAGGTACAATGAAAACATTAGGAAACAGAGAAACTAAATTGGGGGGGGGGGACCCTGAAATCATGTTTTGTCATTTCTAGGTGAAGGTGGCCTGATAAATCTGAATATATAATTGCTTATATGTACCAAAGAAGGGACGCAGTGGCTCAGTGGCTAAGACGCTGTGCTTGTTGATCAGAAAGGTTGGCGCTTTGGTGGTTCGAATCCCTAGCGCCACGTAACAGAGTGAGCTCCTGTTACTTGTCCCAGCTTCTGCCAACCTAGCAGTTCGAAAGCATGTAAAAATGCAAGTAG
>NC_045549.1:69092358-69167358 GCF_009769535.1 Thamnophis elegans | reverse complement strand
GTCAGGGACTTGACCTTTCATTTGGGTGGGGAAAACCTGGAAACTTTCAGATTTGGGTTTTCCCAGATGTGCCAATATGACATCGCTAATAAAATGGAACCTCAGAGTCTTCTTTCGTTGCGGGGGTAACTCTGACATTAACCTGAAACTCCTTTAAAACAACTCACCAGCTCACAGGATTGCAGGGTGCTGTCCAGGGTACTGAAGGCATCTACGATTATTTCGAATAAAGCCTCCAATCCAATCAAACCCATAAATTATAGAAAATATAGGAGCACCAAAAAACAAAAAACAAAAAAAACCCTTACTTTTTCTTTAGATCAACTATGGTTAAAAGCCAAATTTTGCCTTGTTTCCCAAGTGCCCTTGTGGGTATAATAATTCAGAGCACAATGGAGATGGCGCGAGATGCGAAACCGTAGAAATATAGAAGCCGCTTGCCTGCTTGACTTACAAGGGCAAAGCAAGCTTACCGAACAGAAGGCTCCATTGCTTGGCAAGTAGTCAATAAAACTCTATCTTAGGACTTTCTATCCTAGAGGTTCTAATCAAAACAATTTATTTCCGACATGTAAACGCTTGCTTCTTTTTTTTCCTCCAAGTGTAGCTATTGTCAGAAAGCTGGTAAAAGATTCAGCCGGGAGCTCTAGGATCGGTTTATTAAGAGGCTCAGAGCTCCCCCATCTGTTAAGTTAGGTAAGGAAGTTTATTATAAATCCAAAGCGGGGACATAAATACCGATATATATATAGGATGCTGAACAAAACAGGAAGGGCTTACTAGATCAATCTAGTTTGTCAGCCTTGGTAAAAAAAACAACAACAAGGAAGGCAAACCACCTTTTGCTTCTTACTAAGCCTTGTAAAGTACTATATCAGTTGATAATGTCTTCTATAATCCTATGCATGAATAGATACATACATATATACATACATTCATACAAACAAACAAACAGGATTACAGAAGATGCTGTTGATATAGTCTCTACATTCTGTACAATTGCAAGGCTTGCTCATTTTCAACGTGCAAATAGGAGAAATTCGAATAAGAAACCCTTCTTCCTCTATGCCATTCACATTTAATTTGCCTAATTTTCTTGACGCAAAAAGATAATAGGTTAAAGATCCTTTGTTATCCTGCACACTGTTCCTCCATTTCCTTATAAAAACTGATATACAATTGCCTCCTGCTATCTAGCTTTTTGGGTCATATGAATACAAGTTCTATCTTTCTGTCAAAAGTGCAGCAATTCCACATCTAAGTACTAAGAATGTCCAGAGAGATATCACCTGGATTGCAAGATTTGCTAATTCTTAAGATGCCAATAAGAGAAATTCGTTATATCACAATTATTTACACTGGTTTTCCAGATACTTTTCTTGAGCAGAAAGAATTTCCTCCCAGAAGCTGCCTTTGAATTACATACATATGATTTTATCTATTTTACAGCAACCTTTATCACTTGACTCTGAGGTCCTAGAATTAACTCATAACTTAAACTTGGCTAAAGATAGAAATGGAATGTGTAAACAATGTTATTTCTCCCACTATTTATGTACAAGAACCATCCTTGTGTAAAGTCCCTTAAATTTAAATGCAAAATTCTTTCAATTCTTTTCTGTTCCCCACCAACCCCTATCTAGTCATACTGTATATGAGAATTCTCAGTAGGGAGATGCAATCTATACTGTTAAACAAACTGCTATCTTCAATTTCCTGTTAGTACAGTATGTACATATATTGCTGTTTGTTTTGGCCTAAAGACAACTCAATATAGGAAGCTTCGGAGAGGTAAATGACCCAATTGGGAATAAAAGGCAGACAAATTAAACCAAAAAGGAAAAAGGATGTAAGCAGATATGTGAAATTCTAAAAAGACATAAAAGGAAAGGAATCAACTAAGAAGATGTGAGCATTGATATTTATGCACGAAGTTGGAGCTCTCCTTGCATTAGACTCCAAATTATTTATGGGCACATTAAAAAACAAACGTCCAAATATGGAACATTGGAAATTTCCATTTCCTACCATTATGAAAACTGCTCATGTCATCTTCTTTCCTTAATTGCTCTGCTCTTCTCACTCATCTTTGTTAAACTGGATAATTTTTATCCACGTGCTTGCCTGTTTTCCCCTTGAAATTATCAACCTGAAAATAGAAAAAGGATTAGATAGTACACTGCTAATTTTTTCTTCAATACTTCTATTTAGCAATAGCAATAGCAGTAGACTTATATACCGCTTCATGGGGCTTTCAGCCCTCTCTAAGCGGTTTACAGAGAGTCAGCATATTGCCCCCAACAATCTGGATCCTCATTTTACCCACCTCGGAAGGATGGAAGGCTGAGTCAACCCTGAGCCGGTGAGATTTGAACCGCTGAACTGCTGATCTAGCAGTAGCCTGCAGTGCTGCATTTAACCACTGCGCCACCTTGGCTCTTTATTTCTATATCATTCATATTTAATGTAACATTTGCCTAATTTTCTCTACTCAAACAGATCATAGGTTAAGTATCCTTTATTTTCCTGGTCATCATTCCTCAATTCTCTTATATTAAATGATGTACAATTATCTACTATCTAGTTTTTTTTGGATCATATATGCATATGGATACAAGTTTCACATTTTTGTCAAAAGCCCAGCAATTCCATATCTAAGTACTAAGTATGTCCAGATAGATGTCACCTGAATTGCAAGGTTTGCTAATTTTTAACGTGCCAATAAGAGAAATTAGTTATATCACAATTATTTACACTGGTTCTCCAGATGCTTTTCTTGAGCAGAAACAATTTCCTCCCAGAAGCTGCCTTTAAATTATATACATATGATTTTATCTATTTAGAGCAACCTTTATTACTTGATTCTGAGGTCCCAGATTTAATTCATAACTTAAACTTGGCTAAAGATGGAAATGGATTGTATAAAAACTTATTTCTCCCACTATTTATTTACAAGGGTAACAGAGTTGGAAGGGACCTTGTAGGTCATTTAGTCCAACCCCTGACCGAAGCAGGAGACCCCATACCATTTCTTACAGATGGCAGTCCAGTCTTTTCTTAAAGGCTTCCAGTGATGAAGCTCCCACAACTTCCGAAGGCAACTTCTGCTCCACTGGTTAATTGTTCCCACTGTCAGAAAATTTCTCCTTATTTCTAGGCTGAATCTCTCCTTGATCAGTTTCCATCCACTATCCGTCATATATACATATAGCAGAATTATGCAAATTAACCTTTTATTAAGGTTATTGCTGCTACAATGCTCTTTAAAAATATTTTTTATGAAAAGCAATAACATCTACCTCAAGCCAAATCAGAATTGGGGTGTGTGTGAAAAAAGTAACATAAAAAAGTAAAAGTGCAGTAAGAAAAAAGAAAAGAGAAGGAAAAAAAGATATAGAGGATGATAAAAAGATAAAAAGAAATAGCTTCTGATATTCTGTGGGAGTGCCCTAGAAACAGCAATGGACTGCCCCGCAGTGTCTCTGCCACCAAATATGGAGCTCGGGGGGCACACTCCGTTTTTGTTGGCAGAGGGCTGCAGAAGATCATCATGGGCAAAAATGGGGTGCAGGTTTGCACGCACACACACCAAGCTCTCTTTTTGCTGGCAGAGGACCAGGGGTGGGTTTCAACCAGTTCATGGCAGTCCCCGCGAACCGGTTGGTCAGCAAACCCGGAAGTAAGTAACTTCCGGGAAGGGGCGAAGGGCCCACCAGCCCGCCCGCGCTCCTTACCGGTCTTTGAAGGCTTCTGCACTTCCACGCAGGCACATAGCACATACAGCGCCTGCGCAATTCTCTGCGAGCAACTGGATGGCACATACAGCGCCTGCGCGAGTTTCCACGAGCAGCTGGAGCATCGCGCAGGCACTAAGACGCATGCATGAACTGCGCGTGTGCACGAGGACGCCGCCCCCCCCGTTCCAAACGAACCGGTTGGAACGGGATTAGCAACCCACCCCTGCAGAGGACTATCAAAACAAAGTAAAAACAAAGCAGAAGGAGAAATATTTCCCTGTTTGCATTTGACCATGTAAGAAGGGACAGGAAAGGAGAAAAGGACAGGGGAAAGACAAAGAAAAAGAAGGGAAGATGGGAAGAGAGCAAGGAAGGAAAAATAAGGAAAGAGGGGATGGAAGAAGAAAGGAGAATGAAGAGGGAAGGGAAAAGAAGAATAGGAAGGAAGGAAGGAAGGAAGGAAGGAAGGAAGGAAGGAAGGAAGGAAGGAAGGAAGATTATAATGAGAGTGAGGGAGGATCTCAGGGAAGTCCTGCATTAGCACTTGGCCAACACAGGTGCCCCTGATGCAAGTCCCATGTCATGCCCACCATGGCCATGCCCACCTCCGGTCATGCCCTCCATGGCCACGCCCATCCCTGGCCACACATCTTGGCCCTCCGAGGTCAAACACAACCCTGATGTAGCCCTCAATGAAATCAAGTTTGACACCCCTGGTCTTGGCCATTATCACTGTCACCACTACTCTCAAACCCCTTGACGGTTGAAGGGGAAAAGATTGTGGAGAAAACCCCAGGATGATACCATTCCTGATAAAGAAGAACATTTGTAGCTCAGCGTTGAGATGAGGATTCTCTGGCGGTCTCTGAGTTCACTTGCTTTCTTGCAGGCATTTCATTACCTAAATCCCTACCTTATCTAAACCAGATAGATTTAACCAGTTACATATTTTTGTACCCGAAAATGATAGCTTTATGCCATAATCATGTCTTCACTCCATTTCTACAACTTTTCTAGCTAATGCTTTTTTTAAAAAAAAAAAATCTATAAACTACCATATTTTTCAGAGTATAAGACGCACCTTTTTACCTCAAAAAAGAGGCTGAATATCTGGGTGCGTCTTATACACTGAATACAGCATTTTTTGCCTCCTGAAACCCCGCCCCTTCACCAAAATGGTCGTGTATAGCTTGTAGGAAGCTTTCAGAGAGCTCCTGGGGGCTGGGTAGGGCAGAAATGAGCAAAAAATGACCCAATTTTTCCTCAGTTTTACCCCATCCCCAGCCCCCAGGAGCGTTCTATAAGCTTCCTAAAGGCTATCCATGCCCTTTTTAAATGAAAAACGGGCCCATTTTTGGAAAAAAAATGGCTATTTTTTGCTCGTTTTTGTCCCCCATCACCCTAGGAGCACTCTGTAAGCTCCCTAAAGGCTATTCATGCCTTTTTTGGGGGGAAAACAGGCCAGTATTTGTGAAAAACGGGGTGTTTTGGGGAGGATTGCAGAGTGCAAAAACTTTTTTAAAATTTTCCTCTTCAAAACCTTGCTGCGCCTTATACTCCGGTGCGTCTTATAGTCCAAAAAATACGGTATTCCAACTTTTGTTGAACCTATTTGGTATAAAATGAGAGAATAAAATCATCACAGTATTCATTCACGCTTCAGAAGAAGTTATTTTATTGGGGAAGCAAAATCTGATTTTGCATGCTACAAAAACTTAAATTGTCCTCGTAAATTATATGAATTTACAAGCCAGAAATGCACTCTGGTGAAATATAATGTTTCCACAAATTTGAGCTAATAAAGAAAATTAAGCAAGCAAACATTCTACCGAATTGGAATGTCACAGGGATATCTTTATCAAATGATGCAAGGGGCTGCACCTCTTGTATTTATTAATTTATTTTATTGATTTAAATATTTTATAGCTGTCCATTATGTAACACTCTGCATGGCTAACAACAGTAATAAAAGCGCAACTAATACAAATGGAAAAATTAAAATGAAGAGGAAGGAGGAGGAGGAGGAGGTAGTAGTAGTAGCAGGAGCAGTAGTAGGAGTAATAGTAATATCTGGAAACTTCCTAGCTTTAACTGAAAGATGAATGCTGGCTCAAGATTCTTTTCCCAAAGATTGTGTATAGTATTCCAAGTGCAGTTTTAGTATATATTTCTATAAAGTGATTACAAAATAGCAGATTTGCCTATTTAGCAATAGCAATAGCATTTAGACTTATATACCGCTTCATAGGGCTTTCAGCCCTCTCTAAGTGGTTTACAGAGTCAGCATATCACCCCCACAGTCTGGGTCCTCATTTCACCCACCTCGAAAGGATGGAAGGCTGAGTCAACCTTGAGCCGGTGAGATTAGAACCGCTGAACTGCAGATAACAGTCAGCTGAAGTGGCCTGCAGTACTGCACCCTAACCACTGCGCCACCTCGGCTCTTTTTATTTTGCAGTTACTACACAATATATCATCATAGAACCAAAGAGAAATGACCTAACAGTTAGAAAAATTAACCAATGGAAAGGGCTGAATTCAGAAGTTGTGCATGCTCCATCACTGGAGGCTTATAAGACGAGATTGGGCAGCCACTTGTCCAGAATGGCATAGGGTCCCCTGCTTGAGCAGGGGGTTGGACTAGAAGACCTTCAAGGTCCTTTCCAACTCTGTAATTCTGTTAAAACATTTCTTTTTCATCCTGGGAAATTCCCAACCAAGCAAACCGGGGGCTTCAAGAGGGGAATTAGCCTTGAATCATTGTGTGGAACTGCAACAGACAGATTTCCACTAAGTTCCATGAAAAGTGAGCCACCTGGGAAGATTCCTGTAGTATAGGTAGAACACAATAAAGTACTCAACCTGAACCTTTCACGGATGGCTCTGGTTGCTTGGGCCTAACTATCTGTAAGTACAAGGTCTCTTTCTTATTTGTTGTTGCCAGGTCATCCTTCTAATCAGTGGTGGGATCCTGCTGGTTTAAAAACCAGTTTGCTGATCGCATGCTTCGCGTGCACACACAGTTTTAACCAAACTTACCTTCCACATTACTTCTGGGGAGTAACACAGCTGAGATACATCAATCCACTCTGCTGTGTGAATCAGCTGAGAAGATATACGTAAGTAAAGTACCTGATAGTTGGAGCAAACTGGTTTGCTCCCCAGCTGATTGTCAGACCTACCGGTTTGCATGAACCGGTTCGAACCAGCTGAATCCCACCCCTGATTCTAAAAGTGTGGATGCATTCTTAAGTTTTCTGAGGTTTTCGCGGGTGTTAGTAAGTAGGTCTTTGGTTATTCGGGTTTTCTGCACCTGCAGACTGCAACTGCACCATTAGCCACTTTAAACCCCTCCTATCCTTACATGAAACACAAACCCCCAACCAATCAAAAGACACCTCCACCCATTCAGAACACAGCCAAGCTCCCACTCAATCAGCTCAAACCCCCACTGGCAGTTAAAAGGAAGAAACAGCCGAGATCTCACATTGCTCCTGGAAGCACGAAGCCTGAAGATGACGAATGAGAATTCGTCGAAACGTCGCCAAGACACCTCCAATTTTACGGGGGAAAAAACCCAAATAACCAAAGACCTACATTCTTAAGTTTGTTTGCAGTTTTCTATTTGTGGTTCTGACATGCATCACTTTAGAGTTACTTACATGAAACTATATTGGCCAGTTTTGAGAGCTCCTTCTAAATTTCCTCCCTGTCCCCTTTTGTTTTAACTATTGTAAATAATTGAAGACCATCAGCAAAGTTGGACATTTTGTTGCATTAGACTCCAAATTATTTATGGACACATTTAAAAGCAAACGTCCAAATATGGAACATTGGAAATTTCCATTTCCTACCATTATGAAAACTGCTCATGTCATCTTCTTCCTCTAATTGCTTTGCTCTCCCCACTAACCTTTGTTAAAGTGGATCACTTTTATCCATGTGTTTGCTTGTTTTCCCTTTCAAATTTAGTAACCTTAAAAATAAAAGGAGGTTTACACTCTGCAACACTTCTTTTTCTATGTCATTCATGTTTAATTTGCCTAATTTTGTAACCTTTGCCTAATTTTCTTGACTCAAAAAGATAATTTTCTTGACTCAAAAGGATAATAGGTTAAGTATCCTTTATTATCCTGTACACAGTTCCTCAATTTCCGTATAAAAACTGGTATACAATTGCCTCCTACTATCTAGTTTTTGGGGTCCTATGGATACAAGTTCAATATTTCTGTCAAAAGTGCAGCAATTCCACATCTAAGTACTAAGCATATCCAGATAGATATCACCTGGATTCCAAGATTTGCTAATTTTTAAGATGCCAATAAGAGAAATTCATTATATCACAATTATTTACACTGGTTCTCCAGATACTTTTCCTGAGCAATAGCAATTCCCTCCCAGAAGATTCCTTTAAATTATATATATACGATTTTATCTATTTTAGAGCAAACTTTATCACTTGACTCTGAGGTCCTAGAATTAACTCATAACTTAAACGTGGCTAAAATTGGAAACGGAGTGTGTAAAAAATGTTATTTCTCCCACTATTTATGTACAAGAACCATCATTATGTAAGGTCCCTACATTCAAATGCAAAATTCTTTCAATTCTTTTCTGTTCCCCACCAACCCCTATCTAGTCATACTGTATATGAGAATTCTCAGTAGAGAGATGCAATCTATACTGTTAAACAAACTGCTATCTTCAATTTCCTGTTAGTACAGTATGTACATATATTGCTGTTTGTTTTGGCCTAAAGACAACTCAATATAGGAAGCTTCAGAGAGGTAAATGACCCAATTGGGAATAAAAGGCAGGCAAATTAAACTAAAAAAGGAAAAAGGATGTAAGCAGATACGTGAAATTCTAAGAAGACATAAAAGGAAAGGAATCAACTAAGAAGATTTGAGCATTGATAAGCTGGTAATCAGTACAGTTCCTACCTTCTGTAGGCAGATAATTGAAAGTGGACTCATGCTTGAATCATACTGCAATAAAGATTCTAGAATTAGACAGTGTGATTCACAGAGGTCTTGGGAAGAACAGGCCATTTGGGATGGGATAGAGGGAAGGATAGGCATAGCCTCAAGGTTTTCCTGGAGAATATTGTTGTTCATGTGCAGTCTCTTCCTGAGAGTTGGAGTCTGATTTCTGCTATCCTTCGGGAAGTCATGTTTGTAAGTATGGAAGAAAGGAGATGGATTGATTGGAAACATATTATGCAGATAGATCAGAGGTGGGGCAACTTTAAACACTCAAAAAGCCATTTGTACCCGTTTCCCACAGAAAAGAAAACACCTGGAGCCACAAAGGTCCCAACTGGAAGTCCCCCGTTCAATTCTGGAGCTGACCGGAAGTTCAGTTCCCTTACCATAGAGTCTCCTCCTAGCACAGCATCCTTTTTCTTTTGCTGACCAGAAGTCAGTTCCCCCACCATAGAGTCTCCTACTCGCATGACATCCTTTTTCCTCTACCTGTCCTAACCGAAAGCCTTATCCATTATGGAGCCGAACAGAAAACCCGCCCCTTGCCATAGAGTCTTCCCCTGGCATGCCGTGCTTCCCCCACAAACAGAAGGTCCTCTCCAAATTGTGGTGCCGACTGGCAACAGGGAGCCACACTAGAGGGATTAAAGAGCCACATGCAGCTCCAGAGCCATGGGTTGCTGACCCCTGAGATAGATAAAGCCTAGATTATCCGACCAGGGAGAGAGAGTCAGAGCAGGTGCTCTGTGCAGATGTGCCAGGGAATTTAGCACATTAAACAATCAATTGTGACTAAGCTGCTCTTTCTTGCCCTGTCCAGTACATTAATAGAACTTAAAAGTTCCCTCTTACACATGTTATGAATGCAAAAACCAGTTGGAAAGAAACCAACTGAAGGCAGCAAATCCTAAAGATTCAAGAATCCAAAGAAAAGGTTGCAAAAATAGCATCACTCTTTCAATCCAGATGTTTCACTGTTTTTTTTTAAAGGGGGGGTAGGAATAATTAACTTCAAACTGAGCATTAAGCCTGCAATGAATTACTATCAAGTAATTGATTGCCAAATTGAATTAATCATGCAATTAATTCTCCGTTTCCAGGCCGCAAAATAAAGTTTCAACGCAAAAGCAAACATCAAACCTGGGGGGAAAAAAACAAATTTTAGCACGTCATTCTTTTTAAAAAAAATGATAGGGTGATACGGCAGATTTTTTTTTCTTTATGGACTAAACAAAAATGGTGAAAAACCTATTAGGTATATTTATTGTCGGAGCTTAACATCCCAGTTGAAGGCTGTACATTGTTTCAATATGTTTTATTTCCAACTAAGCTCTAAATACTTAACAATAACCCAAGTGGTACAAATTGTTCTTTGAAGATTACTTTTTTTTTTTTACAGGTCTCAGAAAAAAACACGGGCCAGGATATAAATAATATGAATCCCTTCCCAAAAGGGGGAGGAAAACAAAAAGAGAAGAATCTTAGATTTAAGACTTGACATTTCAAAAGTGGCATATTTCTTCTATCTCTATGCAAGCAAATAAAAGCACTGAAAATACCTTTAGGGATGTTTATATGCAGAAGGTGGAACAGCCAAGATAGCATGTCAAATTTAGCACATGGAGCTCTCCGCAACAACTTCCCACTTAGGAAAATGTTCTGTGGCAAATTCCAAGCCGGTCAAAAAGGGTCTTCGCTTGGGAATCCCAAATGCCCTTTCCCAAACGTCAACTGGATTTTCTTTGGGGTTTCCCGCCCCCTTTAAAACAATGGTGTCAAACTCAATATCATTGAAGGCCACATCAAGGTTGTGTTTGACCTCAAAGGGCAAGGGTGGGTGTGGCCAGGGTGGGCGTGGCCACCTGGGCAACGCACATGTCGGGGGTGCCTGGGGCCCGAGTGCTCTGCCAGCGAAAATGGGATCCCGTGCTCCATTTGGGGCTGTGACTGCCTCCTGCAAACCTCTGCCATCAAAAGGAGAGCTCGAGGGGGCACATACAGCCCTCCTGAGCTCCGTTTTTGGCCGTGATGACCATTCTGCAAACCCAGATGTGTTTTTTTTTTGCCTTACTATCAACACTGTTAAAGATCATTCTCTCCTTCGATTCAATGGTTTAGTAATAAATAAATTAAGATGGATGGATGGATGGATGGAAGGATGGAAGGAAGGAAATGGGAGGGAGGAGGAAAGGAAGGAAATGGGAGGGAGGAGGAAAGAAAGGAGGGAGGGAGAGAAGGAAGGAAGGAAATGAGAGGGAGGAGGGAAGGATGGAAGGAAGGAAATGGGAGGGAGGAGGAAAGGAAGGAAATGGGAGGGAAGGGGAAAGAAAGGAGGGAGGGAGAGAAGGAAGGAAGGAAATGAGAGGGAGGAGGAAACGAAGGAAATGGGAGGGAAGGGGAAAGAAAGGAGGGAGGGAGAGAAGGAAGGAAGGAAATGAGAGGGAGGAGGAAACGAAAGAAATGGGAGGGAAGGGGAAAGAAAGGAGGGAGGGAGAGAAGGAAGGAAGGAAATGGGAGGGAGGAGGGAAGGAAGGAAATGGGAGGGAGGAGGAACGAAAGGAGGGAGGGAGAGAAGGAAGGAAGGAAATGAGAGGGAGGAGGGAAGGATGGAAGGAAGGAAATGGGAGGGAGGAGGAAAGGAAGGAAATGGGAGGGAAGGGGAAAGAAAGGAGGGAGGGAGAGAAGGAAGGAAGGAAATGAGAGGGAGGAGGAAACGAAGGAAATGGGAGGGAAGGGGAAAGAAAGGAGGGAGGGAGAGAAGGAAGGAAGGAAATGGGAGGGAGGAGGGAAGGAAGGAAATGGGAGGGAGGAGGAACGAAAGGAGGGAGGGAAAGAAGGAAGGAAGGAAATGAGAGGGAGGAGGGAAGGATGGAAGGAAGGAAATGGGAGGGAGGAGGAAAGGAAGGAAATGGGAGGGAGGAGGAACGAAAGGAGGGAGGGAGAGAAGGAAGGAAGGAAATGAGAGGGAGGAGGGAAGGATGGAAGGAAGGAAATGGGAGGGAGGAGGAAAGGAAGGAAATGGGAGGGAAGGGGAAAGAAAGGAGGGAGGGAGAGAAGGAAGGAAGGAAATGAGAGGGAGGAGGAAACGAAGGAAATGGGAGGGAAGGGGAAAGAAAGGAGGGAGGGAGAGAAGGAAGGAAGGAAATGAGAGGGAGGAGGAAAGGAAGGAAATGGGAAGGAGGAGGAAAGAAAGGAGGGAGGGTGAGAAGGAAGGAAGGAAGGAAATGAGAGGGAAGAGGGAAGGAGGGAAGGAAGGAAATGAGAGGGAGGAGGAAAGGAAGGAGGGAGGGAAAGAAGGAAGGAAGGAAATGAGAGCGAGGAGGAAGGAAGGAAGTGGGAGGGAGGGAGGAAAGGAGGGAGGGAAGGAAGGAAGGAAAGAAGGAAGATTGCCTAAAAACACAGCAGAAATGGCAATTAACTGGATTTCCTTCAGTTCTAGATTAAGAATGTTACCAACTTTTTTTTTAGAGAAAAAAAAGATCAGATTTGACACGAAACTGAAGGTGGTCAATGAGATCATTATCCTTGCTATGGTCATTATCACCATTCTTTAAAAATTCAAGGAGATGAAGACATGCTGTGCATACCGTACACTTGGAAGTCTGTGCCTGCACATCCTTGTACATCTTTTTGAATCAGTCTTGGCTTCTTACAGAGACCTGGACAAGCCCACGCATTTTGCTTGGCAACATGCATTTCTCCTGGACTTTTTCTAGGGCTGAGAAGGAATAACAGGCTCAAAATTAGCCAGGTTGCTTCCAATCTAAGGCAGGTCTAGACATTTAACCCAGAGGTGGTATAGCAATAGCAATAGGTATTCAGCCGGTTCTCTACAGTTCAAGCGAACCAATAGCAGCGGCTGCGGGAGGCTCGTCCCACCCGCCTTGACGTAATCCATGAGCACTGCGCATGTGATTTAACCACCACACTAAAGTGGAAAAGGAAACCTGCCATCTTGGGCCCTGGGAAGCCAGGTTCTGCCTGTCACAAGCCAGGACAAAGGGTGAGGGATGGAGGAGTAACACCTCCTTAAAAAACCTTGGTCTGGCTGGCCCGGCTGGTAGCACCTGGTAAGCGCTTCTTTCCAGGGTTACAGGAGAAGATGGTCAACGGTTTTGATGGTAGAAGAGAGCTCTATGCTCCAATGGGAGATAAAGCGGTAGAATCATCTTCTAGGAGAAGGGAAACTCTGATTACAAACCTCCACTGCCTTGTGGCTACATCCACTACTGGAAAAGGCTTCAGGAGTTGACCTCGAGGCAAAATCCAGAGCCGGAGTCCCGGAAGCAGTTTGTGACTGTGTACAACCACATTCTGGTAACTTCTGAGAGCTGGAACCAATTGTATCAACTCTGCTGTTCCATTGGACTATTTCAGCAACGTGGTGAGGGGGGGATCTGCTCCTTGGGTCACAGTCTATCCACCATATTGGTTTGGTTTGGTTTGGTTTATTGGATTTATATGCCTCCCTTCTCCCAAGGACTCAGGGCGGCGTACAACATAAAAAAAAAACACATATTATAAAAGTTAAAAAAAATTAGATAGAATATCCAAAAACCAGACCCGATTAAGATTAACAATAACATTTTAAAAAATTCAATTACAATTAACAATAATCAATCATTTATTTTATTCAGGCAAGGCCGGCTTGCTGGAAAAGCCAACTTTTTAGGGTGCGTCGGAAGGACCAGAGGTCGGGGATTATATGAAGCTCCGGGGGCAGCTCATTCCAGAGGGAAGGCCTACTCAGGCCTCATGCTGGAGAGGACACTCCAGCTTTGACCTCTTCCCAGAGCATGATACCATAGTCTTTGGAGACTGAAGGATGCCAATGCAATGGCCTTTTGCAGCCCTCTGCCAGCGAAAATGGAGCCCCCTTGTACCTGAGAGACCTCCTCCTGCCAATTACCTCCCATAGACCGATTAGATCTCACAGGTTAGGTCTCCTCCGGATTCCATCTGCCAGCCAATGTCGGCTGGCGACTCCCCGGGGGAGAGCCTTCTCTGTTGCAGCTCCAGCCCTCTGGAATGACCTCCCCGTGGAGATCCGGACCCTTACTACCCTCCCGGCCTTCCGCAAAGCCACCAAGTCCTGGCTGCTCCAGCAGGCCGGGGGGCTTGTGAAACATCCAGCCCCACGGTAACTGTGGATGTTGCGTATTTTAAGGTGTTGTCTTGTTTATTTATCCCCTTCCCTTGTTTATTGTAAGCCGCCCGGAGTCCTTCGGGAGTGGGCAGCATACAAGATCAATAAACTCAAACTCAACTCAAACCCCTGAGTTCCGTTTTCACTGGCGGAGGCACCGTGGAGCCAGGCCTTCACTTTTGTTGGCAGAGCACTGAGGCTCTGAGTTTCTGTCTCCCTTAAAAAAATGTTTTTATTTCTCTCTTGGAGGAAATATATTACCCTGCCTTTTTATAAGTATTCCTCAAAATACTTCATTCTTCCAGGAGACGGGGTGGGTGGTAACTTTCAATAGTCCTGTCTGCAACTCTTTAAAATAGCTGCGACGTTTTGTGTGGCTTCCCTCTGTACCTGCAATGGAAATCCTGAGGGGGAAAAAATCAGTTCCCCCTGAAGTGCTCAGGGAGCGCTAAATTTGCGTTTTTGCAGCTTCGGTTCAGATTTAAAACACAAGACAGTCTTATTCATTATAATAAACTATTCAGTTTTTTTTTAAAAAAAGAAAATGTACTTCTGCCCTGGGTCTTTCTATAATAAATGAAATATCTCTATTCATTGTAATAAAAACAAGAATCAAAGGAGAGATAAAACACAGTCTAGCAACTAAAAGGGAAACTATGTCATTTAGAAGCACTCTGAAATTACTATAATCAACTTTGCACACTCAAAGATAGATAGATAGATAGATAGATAGATAGATAGATAGATAGATAGATAGATGATAGATAGATAGATGATAGATAGATATAGATGAAAGATAGATAGATAGATAGATGATAGATAGATAGATGATAGATAGATATAGATGAAAGATAGATAGATAGATGATAGATAGATAGATAGATAGATAGATAGATAGATAGATAGATATAGATGAAAGATAGATAGATAGATAGATAGATAGATAGATAGATAGATAGATAGATAGATAGATAGATAGATAGATAGATAGATAGATAGGTGATAGGTGATAGGTGATAGGTGATAGGTGATAGATAGGTGATAGGTGATAGATAGGTGATAGGTGATAGATAGATAGAGAGAGAGAGAGAGAGAGAAAGAGAGAGAGAGAGATGATAGATGATAGATGATATATGATAGATAGATAGAGAGATAGATAGATAGAGAGATAGATAGAGAGATAGATAGACAATAGACGATACACGATAGATGATAGACAATAGAAGATAGATAGATAGATAGATAGATAGATAGATAGATAGATAGATAGATAGATAGATAGATAGATAGATAGATAGATAGATAGATAGATAGATGACAGAGATAGATAGATAGATAGATAGATAGATAGATAGATAGATAGATAGATAGATAGATAGATAGATAGATAGATAGATAGATAGATAGATAGATAGATAGATAGATAGATAGATAGATAGATAGATATTAAGGAAACAAACACAGCCATCCCCAGAATCAAACAAGATTTCTTAGAATAACAGAATTGGAAAGGACCTTGTAGGTCATCTAGTCTAACATCCTGCTCAAGCAGGAGGCCTTATATAATTTCAGACAGGTGAGTGGTTGGTATCTACTGGTTCAGACTGGTTCAGAAGAATCGGTAGTGGTTTGGCTGCCTGGGTCAGGGCCTGCCATGCCCCCTAACCTGTTCTCTGAATGGTGCCATACGTACCGCCATCTTGTTTTTTGCTTCTGCGCATGCGCAGAACAATTTTTATTGCACTGGGCATGTGTGGGAAGCATGCATCAAGTGCATGCGTGCAGTGTGCCCGCGAGCAAACCGGCAGTAGTACCTGCTGGAACCCACCCCTGAGACAAATGGAAGTCCAGTCTCTTCTTGAAAGCCTCCAGTGATGAAGCGCCAACAACTTCTGAAGGCAACTTCTGTTCCATGGGTTGATTGTTCTCTCAGTGTCAGAAAATTTCTTCTTAGTTCCAAGTTAAATCTCTCCTTGATCAGTTTCCATCCATTTTTTCTTGTCTGCCCTTCAGGTGCTTTGGAAAATAGGGTGTTCCCCTCTTCTCTGTTGCAGCCCCTCAAATATTGGAAGACTGCTATCATATCTTCCCTAGTCCTTCTCTTCACTAGACTAGCCATGCCCAGTCCCTGCACCCATTCATTGTATGTTTTAGCCTTCAGTCCCCTAATCATCTTAGTTGCTTTTCTCTGCATTCTTTGTAGAATCTCAACATCTTTTTATAGTGTGGTGACCAAAACTAGATGCAACATTCTTGGGGTGGCTTTACTAAGGGTTTCGGGAGACCACCCCTAGAATACTGCATCCAGCTTTGGTCACCACACTATAAAAAAGATGTTGAGACTCTAGAAAGATGATTTTAACAAGGATCGCAGCCAGAAACATGCTGCTTATGTGCTTCAAGGTCTTCTGTAAGACAGTCTCCACTGGTTGCAAGAGTCCTCAAAGAAGGTGAGACTATGTTGCCTCCTCCTTATCTAAAAAGATTTTTTAATCTACATGGAGTCCATATTGAGACATAGCAGGAAGGAAGATCTCATGTGCCAAGAACCTACAGAGTCTGGCACTGAATCTCCTTTCAAAAGCACCCATCTTGGAGGACATCCAACCATGTTGAACATTAATGGTGATAGATTCTTAAATAGTGTTTAGATACATAATTGAGCGATACATAGAAATATGCATGATAGACCCTGGTTCACCTCCCAGTCCAGCACGTTATTTCCCATAGTGGTTAGTCAGATGTCTCTGGTGTCATCTCAATCAGAAGATGTTCGTTTTTCTTGCCATAAATATGCATACATCTGGACTAGACTGTGTTGTTTCTCTGTGTCATATACTGTATTTTTCGGAATATAAGAAGCACCAGAGTATAAGACCCACCAAGGTGTTGAAGAGGCAAAAAAAAGTTTTTGCACTCTGCAAACCTCCCAAAAATGGCTCGTAGAGCTATTTGTAGAGTGCTCAGGGGGGGGGGGGGATGAGCAAAAACAGCTTGTTTTTCATGAAAACGGATCTGTTTTTCATAAAAAAGGGCATAGATAGCCTTTAGGAAACTTATAGAGTGATCCTGGGGACTGGGAGGGGTCATTTCTGCCCTCCCCAGCCCCCAGGAGCTCTCTAAAAGCTTCTTAGAGGCCATGCACAGCCATTTTGGTGAAGGGGTGGAGTTTCGGGAGGCAAAAAATGCTGTATTCAGTGTATAAGATGCACCCAGATTTTCAGCCTCTTTTTTGAGGGAAAGGGGTGCGTCTTATACTGTGAAAAATACGGTAATATATGCGGGCATATGTATACTTTTGTATTCAGTTATCCTGTTATTTTTATGTTTTTTTTTAAATTGGAAGTGGTGATCCTTTAAGAGTTTTATGCAGTGAAGTTTCATTTTTGATGTATGCCAATTTGTATACATTCAAAGTGACAATAAAGTTTTCTATTCTATTCTATTCTATTCTATTCTATTCCATTCTATTCTATTCTTTTTCCTGTTCCTGTTCCTGTTCCTGTTCCTGTTCCTGTTCCTGTTCCTATTCTGTTCTGTTCTGTTCTGTCCTATTCCTATTCCCATTCCCATTCCATTCCATTCCATTCCATTCCATTCCTATTCCTATTCCTATTCCTATTCCTATTCCTATTCCTATTCCTATTCATTATTATTCCATTCCATTCCATTCCATTCCATTCCTATTCCTATTCCTATTCCTACTCCTACTCCTACTCCTACTCCTACTCCTACTCCTACTCCTATTCCCATTCCATTCTGTTCCGTTCCGTTCCATTCTATTTTATTCCATTCCATTCTATTCCTTTTCCTACTCCTACTCCTACTCCTGTCCTGTCCTGTCTTATCCTATCCTATCTTATCCTATCCTATCCTATCCTATCCTATCCTATCCTATCCTATCCTATCCTATTCTTTTTCTACAACTGATATTTTTAAAGACCTGTTGGAGAATGATTTATTTATTTATAAAATGTATTGGTCGCCCATCTTACCATAGGGTAACTCTGGGTAGCTTACAGTTACATAATCAGTTAAAACATAAAAAGTTAAAATCAGACATTAAAACTAAGGACACATGGGGAGGGCGGGGGCAGAGTGTGGGAGAGAGATGCCATCTTATAATTCAATCAACCACCTCCGTCGTGCTGTTGCCCCACTAGGACCCCAAGCCCATTGGTAGAACCACGCCATGAAAAGATAGGAAGGTTGGGGCCAACCTCTCTTCAGGAGGCAAGATGTTCTAGAAGGCAGGAGCCACAACAGAGAAGCCCCCCCCCCCTCCAAAAGAGGAACCCATGACTCTGGGACCCTGCAACCATCATAAATATGAACCAGTTGCCAAGCATCTGAATTTTGATCATGTGACCACGGGGATGCTGCAAAGGTTGTAACTGTGCTGTTGTAACTTGTTGTCAAGGATTACCATATTTTTCGGAATATAAGATGCACCTTTTTCCCTCAAAAAAGAGGGTGAAAATCTGGGTGTGTCTTATACACTGAATACAGCATTTTTTGGCCTCCCCAAACCCCGCCCCCTTCACCAAAATGGCTGTGCATAGCCTTTAGGAGGCTTTCAGAGTGCTCCTGGGGGCTAGGGAGGGCAAAAATGAGTGAAAAACGGGCCATTGTTTGCTCAATTGTGCCCCCCCAGCCCCCAGGAGCACTCTATAAGCCTCCTAAAGACTATGCATGCTCCTTTTTGTCAAAAAACAGGGGCATTTTTGTGAAATTTCTGCTCATTTTTGGACCCCCCCCCAACCCTCCAGGAGCACTCTACAAGCCTCCTAAAGGCTATGCATGGCCTTTGGGGGGGGGGGAATGGGCCATTTTTGGTAGGCCTGCAGAGTGCAAAAACCTTTTTTTAAATTTGCCTCTTCAAGATCTTGGTGCATCTTATACTCCGGTGCGTCTTATACTCCGAAAAATATGGTAGCTGTATTCCAACATCCAATTTCTTTATTGACAGATATCACAAAACTTTTGTTTGGAGATGGGCAGTTTTAAATGAGCAATTTTAAGATTTGATCAATACCACTTGGATAAAACACTTATCAAGAGCAAATAACCAAAGGGGATTGATGCTAATATTCTGGGAACATCAGGAATCATTTGCAGATCATATCCAGGACTATCTCTTCACAGTTGCAATCGAGCCAAACTTTTCTATATTCCTGGAGATTTCATTTGAGGGAGCTAAAGTCAAAACAGATAACTCTAGTTTCAGACTCCCAGAGTAATATAATTTCTGAGTGTCGGGTGCAAGAAAGGGAACAAGAAAATAAAGTTACTGACTGAATTGGAGCATCTGAGCAGATATAATGATGCTTCATTTAAAGATGTTCTTATATCTTCCTCCATCAGCTTCAAAAGTAAGAAATTAAATCACATGAGTGGGAACATTCCTCTACAGGCAGCAAAAATATGGAAAATGCCTGCTCAAATACCAGCATGGGAAAAAGTACAAAAGTATACCATTGACATTTCTTTTTTTCATATTATTTCTATATCATTTCTTTTTCATTTTTAGTAGCTGATAACCTGGTGTAGCCCGGGTATGTATTTATCCCAATCCTGTACAGTACTGCGAAGCTGTTACCATGGCAACTCCACTGTGCTGTACAGTAGAAACCATTTTAAGGCACAACAGGCTGTATTTTAACAGAAGTTGAATCCAAAATGTACACTATCACTGTCAAAAGTATTGTGACTTGACACTGTAGATATAATTCAGTCCTTTTCATTTCAGCAGCCCAGGTATTCCAGAGTTATGCTGGAACACACACACACCTATATATACCCCCAAGGAGTGTTAGGGGGTGTATTATCCCCCAATATTTGTTTCCAGAGAGTAAGTCATCTGTGTACCAAGTTTTGTTGAAATTGCTTGAGGCATTCCAGAGTTATGCTGGAACACACACACACACACACACACACACACACACACAGACACACACACTAACTACACAAATCAAATGTGTAAATTATCATATTGTCCATAATGAACATATAATTACACGTTCATAGAAATTAGGGTTTGTAGGGAGAAAGGCAGGTGGACTTGGAAGGCAGAGTTAAGCATGCCATGAGCTTAGAATCACTACGGTGCCACAAGTGGTTCAACTCCAACTCCTCTTGAATTCTGTTGACCCTTATCTGCTTTAATTTTAAAAGACACTAGAAGCTTAGAAATCCATCTCTTCTTTTTCACAGAGACTAGCATAGGAAAACAGTGTAAAAAAAAAGG
Source organism: Thamnophis elegans (assembly GCF_009769535.1). NCBI lineage: Eukaryota > Metazoa > Chordata > Lepidosauria > Squamata > Natricidae > Thamnophis > Thamnophis elegans. Next base: position 69,147,243 of record NC_045549.1, on the reverse strand, counting down.
ACTGGACAGGTTTAAATTCTGGACTACAATTTGCAATTGCTCAAAAATTGTCAACTGCCTTTTACAGTTACTATTTGCAAGTGCACAAGATACATTTTCTAGCTGTTTTTTTTTTCTTGTCTCACAGTCTGACACAGATAACTATTTTGTAGTTGCAATTCTTTTATCCATAAATCTTCTTCTACTGACCTTAAAAAATGTTATGAATTTTCATTACAAAGAACATTTTATTTCTTCGTAGCACAAGATACCAGCATGATGTTTTTATGATGGGGGGTTTCAGAAAACTATACGGAGCAATTCCATTTTTTTTTTAATTTAAAGGAAACATAAGGTAAAAGGCAAAGGTTCCCCTTGCACATATGTACTAGTCATTCCCGACTCTAGGGGGCAGAGCTCATCTCCATTACAAAGCCAAAGAGCCAGCGCTGTCCGAAGACGTCTCCGTGGTCATGTGGCCGGCATGACTCGATGCCAAAGGTGCACGGAATGCTGTTCCCTTCCCACCAAAGGTGGTTCCTATTTTTCTACTTGCATTTTTACTTGCTTTCGAACTGCTAGGTTTGCAGCAGCTGGGATAAGTAACGGGAGCTCACTCTGTTACGTGGTAGTAGGGATTTGAACCACTAAACTGCTGGCCTTTCTGATTGACAAGCTCAGAGTCTTAGCCACTGAGGCACCGTGTCCCTCTAAAGGAAACACACAGGTCCTTTAATAAAATATACACACTTATTATTTGTACTTCAATCAATGAAAGAATCAGGAGAAAGGGAAAATATGTGCCACTATTTTAGTAGCTATTCTTTTCAGCTGCAATACCATAAAGCATAAAAACAATGCTGACAAAAAGCAGAAAAATGCATTTTGATAGATTACAAAAGAAGGCATTAGTTTGATTACAGAATTTCTTAAGCTACTGTGTTCTTAACTTTAAAAAAAAAGGTAAATTAGTAGGAGGTATACAAAGAGCCATGGTGGTGCAGGAGTTAGAGCTGAGGTGGCGCAGTGGTTAAATGCAGCACTGCAGGCTACTTCAGTTGACTGTAGTTCTGCAGTTCGGCTGTTCAAATCTCACCGGCTCAGGGTTGACTCAGCCTTCCATCCTTCCGAGGTGGGTAAAATAAGGACCCGGATTGTTGTTGGGGGCAATATGCTGACTCTGTAAACCGCTTAGAGAGGGCTGAAAGCCCTATGAAGCGGTATATAAGTCTAACTGCTATTGCTATTGCTATAGAATGCAGCACTGCAGGATACTTCTGCTGACTGCCTGCAGTTTGAATCTCATCAGCTCAAGGTTGACTCAGCCTTCCATCCAACCAATGTGGGTAAAATGAGGACCCAGATTGTTGGGGGCAAGTGGCTGACTTTGTAAACTGCTTAGAGAGGGCTGTAAAAGCACCATGAAGCAGCATAAAAGTGCTATTACTATTGTTACACATAAGGGGTAACTATTTTGGGCATATACTTGACCTACAGATTTAGACTAAATCTATACTATTTTGATATAATAAAAGGGATGCGGTGGCTCAGTGGTTAAGATGCTGAGCTGTCAGTCAGAAAGGTCAGCAGTTCAAATCCCTAGTGCCGCATAACGGAGTGAGTTCCCCTTACTTGTCCCAGCTTATACCCACCTAGCAGTTTGAAAGCATGTGAAAAATGCAAATAGAAAAATAGGGACCACCTTTGGTGGGAAGGTAACAGCGTTCCATGTGTCTTTGGCATTGAGTCATGCTGGCCACATGACCACGGAGACGTCTTCAGACAGCGCTGGCTCTTCGGCTTAGAAACAGAGATGAGCACTGCCCCCTAGATTTGGGAACAACTAGCACATATGTGTGTATCACCTTTAAAGTGATATTAGCCCCAAAACCTTACTGGCTCATTCCCAGCATTACATCATCATAGCAGCTGGTCAGCTCTTAAATAATTATCCCGACAGAAAATCCATGTGTGCCGCTGACATTTAAATGCGAATATCTTAAGGCTGATGAAAGCTGAGCATAAGAACTGCTGATAACATGTCCGATCCAGTTTATATGGTGATTATTGTCAATAACAAATATTATGAAGAATATTGCAAATCTGTGCAGACGGCATATACCGTAAGTTTGTTACGCTCTATGAAGGGTGATAATATATTACAGTAGAACAGCTACCCGGAAGTAAATACTTCTAGATTCAACAGGATGAATTCTTGGCTGCATATGTTATCAATATATAGTGTTAATTATCTACTATTTATAAGCCTGAAACTATTGTGGCCCACCAGCAGCCAGCAGAACTGGCAGCAGATACGAACAGTGAGGAGGTTGTGGAGGAACATGGGCCAGTCCTGGAGTCTGGGGAAGGCTCTGATAAGGGCTCTGTGTCGGATGCAGAGAGGGGGCCAGAGCCATATGCCAGTTATCAGCTGCCTTCAGAGTCAGACATCAAAAGCCGAGGTGGCACAGTGGTTAGGGTGCAGTACTGCAGACCACTTCAGCTGACTGCTAACTGCAGTTCAGCGGTTCTAATCTCACCGGCTCAGGGTTGACTCAGCCTTCCATCCTTCCGAGGTGGGTGAAATGAGGACCCAGACTGTGGGGGCGATATGCTGACTCTGTAAACCGCTTAGAGAGGGCTGAAAGCCCTATGAAGCAGTATATGTCTAACTGCTATTGCTATCAGTGAGGCAGATGAACAGCTGGAGCCTGTTCCCAGTGTGTGCATGTGCAGAGTTGCCAGATGAAGGGAACAGCTAAAGAACAGGGGTTGCCTTGGGAGAAAGGGCACAGGTGGACGATGAATGCCCCCTCCCAGAGGAAATAAAAAAGGATCGAAAGGGGAGTGGAGTTTGCAAGAGATCATTAGTTCACTTAATTGGTTCATGACTCTCTGAGACTCCTTGCCAAGTTCTGCATATATCAGCCTGGCAGCTCTCCAAGCCAGATGAGGTCTGTGACTGTAAATCCTCCCTTGAAAGACTGGATGTGAATGAGCAGAATTCACCGTCAATTAATAAAAGGGTTTTTTTTGTTGGGACAAAGAGTTTGCTTCATGCTCTTGGGAAGCTTCGGTCAGAACAGAAACAAATGACAATGCAATGGTCTCTTTTCTTAAATAAATGCTACCCCATACCTATTTTGCCATTTATTTCTCTTTCGTTTCTAAGTATTGGGTGTTATTTTTTGCTTAATAGCATATCAACAGTGGTGTTCCTGTAAAAGGTTTATTATTGAGCTGCAATGAGTGAGACAAAGTTTAATTGCCAGCAGAATGTTCACCATTAAAAAATATGGTATTTCAAATGTCAAGCCAATTTTAAAAGGAATAGGTTGTGGAAAATATAGATCCAACATTTCAAACCATCCTAGTAAAAACAGTTGGATGCTAGTGACTGCAAAAATGCTCAAACTACACAATGATAAGTCCCTCATCAAATTTGGAACAGATAAAACTATCTTGCTATCTTGACACACAGAGGTCTTTAACACAACAGGATCCCAATTTAATTTATAACCACAACAGTTGATGTACAGAACAAAAATTTACACGAGATGGCTTGAAAATGGTGATAGGACAAATCCTCATGGATCCCATTTGGTTATCAGATTAAAAACTGACTGATTTGTGAGCCGATTAAAATATATGAGAAGCTTCAGAGACTGCAAATCTGACTGTGGTTCTATATATATATATATATATATATATATATATATATATATATATATATATATATATATATATATATATATATATATATATATATATATATATATATATATATATATATATATACACTCCCTTCTTTGGTTCATTGGAACCTTTAGAAATGAAGCATTTGCATACTTCTTAACTGAACTTAATTGAATAAGGGATGTGGTGGCTCAGTGGCTAAGATGCTGAGCTTGTTGATCAGAAAGGTCAGCAGTTCGAATCCCTAGTGCTGCATAACAAAGTGGGCGCCCATTACTTGTCCCAGCTTCTGCCAACCTAGCATTTCGAAAGCATGTGAAAACACAAGTCCAAAAATAGGAATCACAACAATGATGTAATGGAATATTGGTATATATATGAATCGAATATCTAGAACATTTTGTTTAAAATGAAGGAATAACAATTATAGTTGAATATACGATGTACAACGATAACAATATCCCTATGTATACTCGATGGACAATCTGTGATTCTACATACAACTGAAAGTAGTGATGCATGAATATAAAATGTAGGAGAATTCTTTCATATTGCAAAAATAATGTAATGAGATAGGTGGTTCTGTAAAGACATGTTATTATTAAATAGACAAATAAGGATAAAATGGAATATTGTTATATATGTGAATCTAGTTTCTAGAATATTTGTTTAAAACGAAAGAATATCAATTATAGCTGAACAATGTGATGATCTACAAGAAAACGGTTCCACCACAAAACCGCATTCGACTAAACCGCGCTCGGCGAAATCGCGTAGCTGACGTCATCAACAGCGCGACAACAGTGCGGAGACAGAAGCACGCTGTAAACGCTAAACCTAAAATTAACCCCTAAACCTAAACCTAACCCCCCTAAACCTAATCTTAAACCTAACCCTAAACCTAACCCTTAACCTAACCCTAAACCTAATCCTAACCCTTAACCTAACCCTAACCCTAACCCTAACCCTAAAGCTAACCCTAAAGCTAACCCTAACCCTAACCCTTACCTTAAGTTGAATCGGCTTGCTTTCAAAGCACTATTTAAAGCGCCCTTCTTTCTCCGCGCTCGCTGTTGTCGCCCTGTTGATGACGTCAGTGACGCGGTGTAATTGGGCGCGGCTTAGTCGAGCGTGGTTTTGTCGTGCCACACAAGAAAACAACCAAGCTCAGAAAACACCAAGGACCTCTCATTTCAACCCTGATCTACCAATATTTTCCTCTAGCGGTAAAATTACATTTCTTCGTAATCTGCAGAGGACTCGAGTCTAAAAAATTCCGAACCTGCGATATTTCTCCATCTCTATCCATTAATTTCTCAGAAAAGCTCATCTTAGCCCTGTGTCACTCAGCTGATTTATCAATTTGTTGTTTTACTCATTATTGTTTAACCTCCGCCTCAAATATCCTTTTCATTTGCACAGTCTTGTCTGACAGCTATTTTAATTAAGACGTGTTTTGTAACTATTATCGTCATTTTGCAGCTATTAAATCTGTTCCAGCGATGGCGGTTGGAAACAAAAGCCTGGATGATATGATACATTTCGCATCTAGTTTTAGAGGTCAGTAGGCAGAACTCTGCGCTGTTTGAAGTATACCTGGGGGTCAGGTGTTTCCGCCCGCACCAACTGCACGGATGATGGAAGGACCAAATTTTAGAATTGAGCCTGAGATGATAGAATTAGCAGAAGTGGCCAAATCGACAGGTTTCACAAGGGATAATAATCACATTATGAGCGACTGGAAACCCCTCATGGACTTTTTGCTGAACAGAAAATAAAAATAAATGAACTTGTGATTTATGGGTTTGATAATTAGAAAGGACAGAGTGTGGAAAGAAGGAAATTATGGGCTAACCTTGGAGAGAGAGAAGGTAAAACGTAAATGGGTTAAGAAAATTGCAAAACTTTTCTCCGCTGTTTCTCTCTTTGCATCTTTTTTCACTGACAGGTACTCCTCGACGTACGACCAAATTTCTGTTGCTAAGTGAGAGAGGTGTTAAGTGAGGTTTTTCCCTGTTTTACAATTGCTACTGTGCAGTGGTGGGTTCCGGATCCTGTTCCAAACGGTACTCGTGCCCTTGTGACCTCTAGGCTGGAGTACTGCAATGTGCTCTACATGGGGCTGCCCTTGAGGAGTATTCGGCGACTTCAGCTAGTCCAGAATGCAGCCGCACGAGCGATTGTGGGTGCACCTCGCTTCACCCACATAACACCTATCCTCCGCGAGCTGCACTGGCTACCTGTCGATCTCCGGATACGCTTCAAGGTGCTACTTGTCACCCATAAAGCCCTCCATGGTAGTGGATCTGGGTACTTGAGAGACCGCCTACTGCCAATTACCTCCACACGACCTATTAGATCTCATCGATTAGGCCTCCTCCGAGTTCCATCTGCTGGTCAATGCCGACTGGCCACCACATGGAGGAGAGCCTTCTCGGTGGTAGCTCCGACCCTATGGAACGATCTCCCCGTGGAGATTCGTACCCTCACCACCCTCCAGACCTTCCGCACAGCCCTCAGAATCTGGCTATCCCGTCAGGCCTGGGGCTAAGATTGTAACCCGCCCGAATGGTATGAATGTTGTGTTTTAATTATGTATTGTCTTACATGTAAAAAGTCTGTTTTCCCCCTTTTCCTTTTTGGATTGTGAGCCGCCCTGAGTCCCCCCAGGGAAAAGGGCGGCATATAAATAAACCTTCTAAATCTAAATCTAAATCTAAAATCTACACTGTGCGCATGCGTGGAAGCACCAAAGACTTTAAGACCGGTAAGGAGCACAGGTGGGTGGGTGCTCCAGGCAGGGTCTGGTACGCCTGTACCAGGGCATACTGCCTGCATCCCACCACTGCTACTGTGATTAAGCGACTCACCGAAGCTGTTAGGTTAGTGACAGGATTGGAAGTGAATCTGGCTTCCCACATTGACTTGACTAGCCCGGCGGTCGCAAAAGGGGATCACATGACTTTGGGAAACTGCAACCGTCCTAAATATGTGGCAGTTGCCCTGCTTCCAAATTTTGATCACATGACCATGGGGATGCTGGCAATGGTTATAAGTGTGAAGGACATAAGTCACTTTTTTCAGTTTCATTTCTTAGGCTTTCTAAAACAGGAGTTTCGGCTATGAAACTCTGATGCAGCATTGTTCACATAATAACTTTACCTATTCCCAATAAAACGGGCTTATAAAGATCATTGATTATATAATAGGAGGAGTAAAATGAGAGAATTAAGGAAGCCCCAAGTGTTGTGGCCCACCAGTGGCCAGCAGAGTTGGCAGAAGATTCGGACAGTGAGGAGGTTGGGGAGGAACATGGGCCAATCCTGGAGTCTGGGAAAGGCTCTGAGGAGGGCTCTGTGTCAGAGGCAAAGAGGGGGCCAGAGCTGTATGCCAGTTATCAGCTGCCTTCAGAGGTAGACTTCAGTGAGGCAGAAGAACAGTTGGAGCCTGTTCCCAGTGTGCGCATGTGCAGAGTTGCCAGGAGACAGCAACAGGTTAGAAACAAGGGTTGACTTAGGAGTAAAGCCACAGGTGGACAGTGAATGGCTCCTCCCATAGGGAATAAATGGCAGCAAAGGGGGAGTGGAGTTTGCAGGAGACAATTAGTTCCGTTCATTAGGGTGAAGATCTGTTCTTGACTTCTTGACAACTAATTGCTGCTACAGCGTGGCATTTGGAAGATATCGGCATGGCAGGAATCCAAGCCTGATGAAGGTCTGTAGTTGTGAAATCTCATGAAAGACTGTTGGCCGGGACTTCGTTGCAGACTAATTCACTTTAAACTAAATAAAAGAAGTTTTATTGGGACGAGGAGTCAGCTTCATGCTTTTGGGAAGCCGAGGTCAGAACACCAGGTAAGATTATAATGAAGGCTACCTATCTGATAGGTAGAGAGTTGTAAGCAAACAATCAGCCACTAGAGGATGCTAAAAAGATGGAGTTTTCTATAGCCCTATTTCCATTTTTTTACACAGACTAAGTCTGACAGCACTAATTAACATATGTTATGACCGTTTGGTCTCTCTCAATAAGCATGTCGTACTAATGGATGCTATCAAATTATGTTGATCGTGACAAAGGATGTGATCTCTGAATATGGGGGCATTTAACTATGTAACATCTGACAGACAAGCCAAATGAAAAGTTACAGATTGAGATGCCATCTTTCCAATTAGCGAAATTAATGGACACTTAGCTGCCTTCAATGGAGTCACCATCAGAGTCCTAGCAGACACAACGGAATCTCCAGCAGGCTCTCTCGAGCTTTGTCATCAGTCAAAGACTTCATTTGTGATTTGGTTCCTAATTTGATAGGTAGAACGGGCATAACTTATTACACTTGATGCCTTTTAGTTACATGATATGGAATCAATCAGCAGTAGCGTCTGGTGGACTTCGTGAACTCCCGCCTGTTATTAATGATTGAGTCTATGAGTTCACACGGTTGTCTAGATAAAAGGTAAAGGTTCCCCTCACACATATGTGCTAGTCATTCCCGACTCTAGGGGGCGGTGCTCATCTCTGTTTCAAAGCCAGAAAGCCAGCACTGTCCGGAGATGTCTCCATGGTCATGTGGCTGGCATGATTAAACGCCAAAGGTGCATGGAACGCTGTTACCTTCCCACCAAAAGTGGTTCCTATTTTCTACTTGCATTTTTACATGTTTTCGAACTGCTAGGTTGGCAGAAGCTGGGACAAGTAATGGGAGCTCACTTCGTTATGCAGTGCTAGGGATTCGAACTGCCGAACTGCCAATCTTTCTGATTGACAAGCTCAGCGTCTTAGCCACGGAACCCACTTGTTGAATGTTGCTTGTATGATTATTGCCTATCATAGAATAATTACCCCCACTGCTTCAAGCAAACTTATAAAAAAAAACCTAAAAATAAGCCATCTATCAGATTCTGGGACACCTTTCCTTCCTGTGTCCACAAATGTGGATGTAATTCATCCACAAATTTGTCATGGAAGTCTAGGAGCCACATTTTCTCAATCCCCGTTTCAACCTTCTAGAACAGTGTTTCTCAACCTTGGCAACTTGAAGATGTCCGGACTTCAACTCCCAGAATTCCCCAGCCAGCGAATTCCCCAACCAGCATTCGCTGGCTGGGGAATTCTGGGAGTTGAAGTCCGGACATCTTCAAGTTGCCAAGGTTGAGAAACACTGTTCTAGAATAATTTTGTGATGGAACTAAGAGTGACTCATCCCTTTACAGGTCCATGCCTTAAATTAGTTTGCAGAAGAGTTGAATTAATTGTGGCCTCGTTAATGAAACAGCTGGATCAAAATAATCTCTTACATTTTGTTGCGGTTCCCACCGTATTGATTTTTTTTAAATTTTTAATGGTGTTTTAATTGATTGTAGATTTTATTACATTGGAGTCTTTTGATTAAACGGAATAAAATAAACAAATTCAGAAGGAGTTTGTTGATAAATAAATTACGGATACTGGGCTTTTTTTTAAGTTCATTATGAACTTGATAGCATGGCCTTATTGTGTAAAAAAAAAAAACTGTTGACTCTATCGATAACTGGAAAAAAAAGAAAACTCCAACATTTGCGTGATGCCCTAAACCCATTCTCCATTTATCATTCTGTCTTTTAGCTCTAGCAAATATGACATTTGCACTACCAAGATAAAAGGCAACATTTTGTCATCCAAGCAGGATGCTTTTTTTTTTCCTGGACTTATTAAATTATAAATAGAACATGGAACACTTTTTTTTCCCATCAATGTGCGAATTGCAACAGAAACACTGCACAGTTTTGTACCTCCTGTGATTAAAGGGGGTAAAAATCAATATTTATTGGTTTATTATTTTAAAAAACTTGGGTATATGAAAAATGCATCTCATCCTATATATCAGAATGTTGAATAATAGCATGGACCTGTTCTGCCTTAAAATAACCAGGCTAGGAAAAATATTTGATGCTTTTAAACATCATGATCTTAAAATCTAGCATAACAATATGCAGCAGAACAGAAGAGAAAGAATTGGAGAAGGTAACAGAATACAAAGACTTGCAAATAGAATAGAATAGCAATAGCAATAGCAATAGCAATAGCAGTTAGACTTATATACCACTTCATAGGGCTTTCAGCCCTCTCTAAGCAGTTTACAGAGTCAGCATATTGCCCCCAACAACAATCCGGGTCCTCATTTTACCCACCTCGGAAGGATGGAAGGCTGAGTCAACCCTGAGCCGGTGAGATTTGAACAGCCGAACTGCAGAACTGCAGTCAGCTGAAATAGCCTGCAGTGCTGCATTTAACCACTGTGCCACCTCGGCTCTATAAGAATAGAATAGAATAGAATAGAATAGAATAGAATAGAATAGAATAGAATAGAATAGAATAGAATAGAATAGAATAGAATAGAATAGAATAGAATAGAATAGAATAGAATAGAATTCTTTATTGGCCATGTGTGATTGGACACACAAGAAATTTGTCTCTGGTGCATATGCTCTCAGTGTACATAAAAAAAACCAAGATACATTTGTCAAAAATCATAAAGTACAACACTTAATGAGAGTCATAGGGTACAAATAAGCTATCAGGAAACAATAAACATCAATATAAATTGTAAGGATACAAGCAACAAAGTTACAATCCTGCAGTCATAAGTGGGAGGAGATGGGTGATAGGAATGATGAGAAGACTAATAGTAATAGCAATGCAGCCTTAGTGAATAGTTTGACAGTGGTGAGGGAATTATTTTTGTTAGCAGAGTGATGGCGTTCAGGAAAAAAACTGTCCTTGTGTCTATTTGTTTTGGGGGGGTCTCCAGAATGCAAAACCTTTTTTTTTTTTAATTTGCCTCTTCAAAATCTTGGTGCGTCTTATACTCTGAAAAATACGGTACTTACTTTATAGCACTATTGCTATAAATACTATTAAAAAATCCAGATAAAGCCCAATAATCTTTATCTCGATTTTTGCAGGCTAGGCCTGGTAGCTGTAATGTAATTGAGCTTCTACATTTATTCCATGTAGTATCTCTTCTGATATTCAAATCAATGTTTCTAAAGTTGCAATCTACAAAACTGAAGAACCATCAACACGCTTGGCGGTCTCTGCTATTGATGTTAAAGAGACATTTCTAGGAAAATATATATATATATATATATTTCGGGGCTGGTTTCAGGCAGGACAGATGAGAAATTTAACTGATCAGAATTTCAATTCTATCTTCCAAGACTCCCCCTCTAGGTTTGGGTTTCTGTCTTTCTGAGGCTCTGAAGAAGCCACAAATGAGTTTTCAAGAGCCTCGTTCATTGCAAGGAGCATTTGTTAAAACTCAGCATGTGCCTTCTTCCCAAGAAATGAGTAGGCTGCAGTTTTGAAGATCCAATGATTAATTTCATTTCAGCACAAGGAGAAGCACGTTTGCATTCTCTTTTTCTGGAAGGCAGCCAAGGCAGGAATTCATGCAGTAGAAAAGTCAGGATGACAGCTTGGACAGGAAGTTGATGCTGGGCTTCCACCGAGTTAGGGGGACAGCATGGCATGAAAAGGTCAGCGAGACAAGCATCAAACTCCACTGAAAGAAGCATGGCTTTGGGGGGGAAAAAACTAGGATTCTAAAGGAGCGGTGCAACTGTCTGGCCATTAGCTTCGTTCACAATCGCCATCCGTAAGAATATTGCTCAACAATGGTGTGATACAACGGAGCAATCAAGGGAACAATTGCGGTGATGCTTCAACCAACATGTTACTTTACTTTCTGATGGAAGATCAGAGTGCAAAGAAGATAAAATAGCTTCCTTCTCCCTGCTGAAGATAAGCAGGCCCGTTTCTGGGAAACAGACTGGAAGAGTTTTACACTGTATTCTTCCGGAGTGTTTTGTTTTGATGTTCTGTTTCGCTTTTACAGCATCCCAGACAAGTCTTCAGCTCTAATACATCTGATAGGTCCCCTTGGCACTAATCAAATCCAACCTTGCTTACTATTGTGGGAAGTTAGCACCCACCCCTCTCCTAGAAAAATGAAATATTTTAGGAAATATTAAAAGGGCAGAATATTTCCCCTAAAAGGGAGGCAGAAACTCAGCCCACTCCACTGTGTCAATGGACCATTAAGGCCAGTGTATTCTACATAACAAAGATCTACTTCCTTCGGGCAGAGCCATAGTAGGAATCCCAAAGCCCTTTCATTACATTATCACCCTGCAAGAGTCAATCAAGCCTAGGACTCCAAAGACAACCTACAAAGTTAACCCTGCATGGTCCCATGGGAGTCTGACAACCAATCAGAATACAAGCTCAAATATAAAAGCCCAGAGAGGGCATAAAACCCTCTCAGCATCTCTTCTCTTTTTTCTTTGCCCAAGATCTCCAAGGCATGTGATCCTGTCCACCATTAAAACCATCTTTCCAAGCAGCCTCCATGTTTCCAAGTGTCTTTTTCCCCACTTGGAACTGAACCCAGATGGACATTTCTTCCAATACTAGTTTTAAGTGTAACAAAAGCTGACCTTCAAAGCTAGACTTAACGTCAAAAGTCAAAAACAATAAACCCATAATGCTGCCCTAACAGCGCTCTTCCAATTGGCGCATTAAAAATTAAGCACATTATAAGCAATTTTAATAAGGGAACACATGAAAACTGGTATATATAGGCAGCGATGCTTTGTTGAAAAATGAAGGAATAAGATCTCTGTTTGAAGGTATGAAATGCAAGGACAACAATGAATATAAGTATACTTTCTGGGGAAAAATAATGCTAATGTTAACTAAATATATATTGTAGAATGAAAATAAGGCCTTTAGTTATATTAGATGAAATATCTGAGAAGGTAAATAATACTTGAAGATGCAGAGGTTAAAACAACTGTAACCAAACGACATGCTGCATGTGATGATGGGGGTTTTTTTGTTTTGTTCTTTTGTCTTTTTTGTCTTTTTTGGCTTCCCCCTCCTCCCCCCCCTTTTTTTAAACCCTAGTTTATTGTGGTGTTTATTAAATATACAATAGAGAGATATGGGATGTATAAACTTAGTAGGGATGCACCTGTGATCAAATGACATATTGTATGTGATGATGGGGTTCCCCCCCTTTTTTTTCTTCTTCTCCTTTTCCCATTGTTTTTTTTTCTATTGTCATGTGATGTTGTCTATGTAATAAAAAATAAAATTATAAAAAAAATAAAAAAAAATTAAGCACATTAGTTCTCTCAGATGAAACTTCCAATTTTAGAATATTAAACCTTCTTATGAATGTGAAAGTGCTTCTTTGGAGACTTGGAATGAAAGGAATGTGTAAATATAAATTAAAAAATGTAAAAAATTAAAAAAAAGATATACAAAAGATCTTGAAACTCCAGAAGCAGTACAGATATCATGTCCCAGCATATAACTTTTATATACTGTTGTTGCTCTCTAGCCCATCTAGTGGCGGGAGGGACAAATATACCCCAACATATTATCTTTATATACTGTTGTTGCTCTCTAGTCCCATCTAGTGGCTGGAGAGACAAATGTCAAGTATATTGTTTGAAGCTGATTCATCCCTTTACCCATCAGCACACACTCTCAAACCAAATGCATGCTGGGAAGCCAGTCTCCATTTCTTTTAGCATTTGGAGAAGGCAAAAGCACAAAGAAGAATCCATCTTAATCTGTGTCACATGGTCATCCAAGGACAAGCCCACATCCCACACACACAGCACCGCTGATAAGATTTAAATTCCTTGTATTTATTAATTGTTATGTTCAGCAGGAACTCAATACTGTCTTGCATTTGGTTCTCATTGTATGTATCCCTATTTTCCCCAGTTTCACCATATCCTGTCCTTTCAATAAAGCATTCAGATCTGCGTACACGGTTTGACTTATTGGAGGATAGGTGGGTTTAGCTCCATGTCGAGCTGCACACTGACTAGCATGTAGTGGGACAGAACAGTAGAGAAGAGCAACAAAGATGATTAGTGGCCTGGAACCTAACCTATAAAGAAAGATTTCGGGAATTGGGTATGTCAAGTTTAATGAAAAGAAGGACTAGAGGTCACATGACAGCAATATTCCAATAATTGAGGGGCTGCCGCAAAGAAGAGGGGATCACTCTATTCTCCAAAGCACGTAAGGTAAGAAGCAATGGATGGAAAGTAATCAAAAAGAGAAGCAACCTAGAACTAAGGGGAAATTTCTTGAAAATTGGAACAATTAACCTGTGGAACAACTTGCCTCCAGAAGTTGTGGTCCTCCAACACTGGAGGTTTTTAGGAAGAGATATAGGTAAGTGTTGTGACTCAGCAGAAGTTTGCTGTGAGTTGAGTCAGGATGCAGGAATATTGCTCCAGCTGATGCTAGTTAGTGTCGTCGTCTGGAGATAAAAGGACTGATGGTGCCACACCCTGGTTGCAGAAGTCAACGTTCGTTCGTGGTTCGTCGTTCATTTATGGAGAATTCAGTTCCGTTCCTGTTTGAGTTTGTGAGACACTTGGATAAGTGATTTTGCTTCCTGAAAACCTGGTGCTGTAAGAGTTTTTGTTCTGCATTCTGCTGCGTAACCCTTGTTGCCAGAGACTTTATCTATGTTTATTTTGGGCTCGCAGCCAGCGTGAGGCGGGACTGATAAAGGCTTTATTTTGGTAAGTTTTGTGCGACTGTAGTTTTGGAACAGGCTAAGTGGGGGCCAGAACAGCTAAGTAAAGCCCAGGGGCAGGTGGGTCGGCCCACCTGATTCTCGGAGTGAACCGGTCCGAAACGGTTGAATCCCACCCCTGATGTAACATCTCTAGATAGTTTTGTCTTGATTTTTATGCAACAGTTCATCACTTACTTTAAGAAAGTTGGGATTTCCCCCCCCCCCACACACACACACTAAATATTCCTCACTAGATCTTCCAAGCTCTTGGTTTTTCACCATTGACCAGGGCATTTTGTTAATATTTCTCCTAAAATTCAGCAATGAGAACGCAACCTAATACTCCAGATGTGTTCAGTTGTTTTTGATATGGACAAAATAATTCTCTTGCTACATTCTGACATTACTTTCTTTGGTGTGTGTGTGTGTGTGTGTGTGTGTGTGTGTGTGTGTGTTCTGGCACAAAGTTGGCTCACTTTCACTTATCATGATCCACAGAGATTCCCAGTGACTTTTGGGGGAGCAGTTCCAACTCAACTTCTTCATTCTTCTCCTCAACCAAAAAGGTTTCTCTGGCCAGGTGCACCAAGTGGCGAAGGGAAGCTGCAGATTGCAGCACCAGGCAACACAAATTGCAAAAAAAACACAGATGGGAAGCAACATTTAGATTATTTGTATTCCGCGCAGTAGCGTAAACTGATTTACAGTTCCTGGCAGAGTCAGATTAATTTTTATTACATGAACCGAGATCCTAAAATCCTATTAACCTCAGAGGCATGATAACTCCTCATAATTTGTGAAAAATAGAGTTTTCAAAGTAACCTAACTACAAGTTGATTTTTCTTTTCCCCTTTTCAGCTACTGCAAAATAAAGTCTAGCATTATGGAAATGAACATTTCCCCCCAACACTTAATTTCAAACTGCATATCCGGGCGCTATTTGCTAATGTCGAAAATCCCGAAGGCTAGTTTAAATCACTGGCATCCATGTGCCCTTCCCCATTTTTGGAGACATTGAACTGAACTGCAAGTTGGCAAGTTACAAAGATCTCAATGGCTGCCAGGGTGGGGGAAAAGTACACCACACTCCAAAATCTAAATGCAAACTAGAATGTTGAATCCAAAGGGACAAATACACCACAATTTTTGCCCCATAAGACATAATTTTTTTGTCTCCCAAAAGCGGATAGAAATGTCTGTGCATCTTATGAAGCGAATATGCTGAAGCCCAACCCACCTGCCTTCCCCACCCATCATCTGCTTTTGGTCTCCGAGGTGGCGCAGTGGCTAAATGCAGCACTGCAGGCTACTTCAGCTGACTGCAGTTCTGCAGTTCGGCTGTTCAAATCTCACCGGCTCAGGGTTGACTCATTTGATTTGATTTATTTGCATTTCTATGCCGCCCTATTCCCGGAGGGACTCAGGGCGGCTCACAAACCAAAATAGGGGGGGGGGAATACAAACAGGGGGAAAAACAATGGACAACTACTACAAACAATTTAAAAACACTCAACAACCACACAATTTGAGCAGCGGTGGGGAATCCGTCAGCCCCAGGCCTGTCAGAACAACCAGGTTTTAAGGGCTTTGCAGAAAGCCTGAAGGGTGGTGAGGGTCCGAATCTCCACGGGGAGCTCATTCCAGAGGGTTGGAGCAGCCACAGAGAAGGCCCTCCTCCAATCGGCATTGGCCAGTAGATGGAATTCGGAGGAGGCCTAGTCTGTGGGATCTAATAGGTCTGTTGGAGGTAATTGGCAGCAGGTGGTCTCTCAAGTACCCAGGTCCAATACCATGAAGGGCTTTATAAGTGTCGACTAGACTCAGCCTTCCATCCTTCTGAGGTGGGTGAAATGAGGACCCAGATTGTGGGAGCGATATGCTGACTCTGTAAACCGCTTAGAGAGGGCTGAAAGCCCTATGGAGCGGTATATAAGTCTAACTGATATTGCTATTGCTATTGCTATCCCATTTTCTTAAATCTAAATATTAAGAGTATTTACTATGTTATGTACTTTACTACAATGGCCATCAACCTTTTGGGCACAATGGGACCAGTTCTGTGGAGAGATATTTTTCATGGACCGGAGGAGATGTGATTTCATGTGCTGCCTGCATCCCATGGATAGAGATTCATTTGTTTCCATGGCCCAGTTTCTGGCATGTTGTGGCTCATTGCCAATCCATGGATCAGGCATTGGGGCCCCCTGTTTTAGTAGCAAAACAGCAATAGCATTTAGACTTATATACCACCTTACAGTGTTTTACAGTTTCAGTTTCAGTTTTATTAAACTTGTATGCCGCCCTATTCCCAAAGGGACTCAGGGCGGCTAACAAACCGATAGGGAAATGGGGCAATACAAAGAAAACAATCAAGACAACAACAAAATACAAAAAAAAAAAAACAGATTAAAAAACTCCTCAACATTCACAACAAATTCGAGTGGGGCTGGGAACTCATCAGCCCCAGGCCTGCCGGAACAGCCAGGTCTTGACGGCTTTGTGGAAAGCCTGAAGGGTGGTGAGGGTCCGAATCTCCACGGGGAGATCGTTCCAGAGGGCCAGAGCAGCTACAGAGAAGGCCCTCCTCCAGGTGGTCGACAGTCGACACTGGCTAGCTGATGGAATCTGGAGGAGGCCTAATCTGTGGGATCTAATTGGTCGAAGGGAGGTAATTGGCAGGAGGCGGTCTCTCAAGTACCCAGGTCCGATACCATGTAGGTCCGGTGCCATGTTTACAGCCCTCTCTAAGCAGTTTACAGAGTCAGCATCTTGCCTACCCCCAACAAACCGGCTCCTCATTTTACCAACCTCAGAAGGATGGAAGGCTGAGTCAACCTTGAGCCTGGTGAGATTTGAACTGCCAAATTGCAGGCAGCCGGCAACCGGCACCCAGCAGAAGTAGCCTGCAGTACTGCACTCTAACCACTGCACCACCGTGCATATAAGTATATAAGAGGTGTAGTATAAACTTGTCTATTCTATATAGAGAAAAATATTAGTGAGTGGAAGAGAGAAAATTTCCAGTTTCCTTCCTTTTCTATGAATTCTTTTTTTTTTAAGTTTGCCGTCTCAAAGGAATGACGTTTTCCCCACTTTGAGGAATTAAACTAATAAGGCATAAGCTGGTTCTCAGTGTAGAAATGAATTGAACCCTACTAATAAATAGAAGTGACACACTCTTTGTTTAGGGTAATTTAAATGAATGTCATGCAAATCAAACTATAAATTCACAGAGCATTCCCTGCGGGATGGGATTTCAATAAAGATGTTGGCATAAATCAGTCTTTTTGCTGATGCATAGGAGTCCACACTTCAGGAAAAGAAAGAGAGAGAGAGAGAGAGAGAGAGGATCAGCAAAAAATAAATCTAAAAAAAAAAAACTTGAATGATTCTTGGTATGGTGGAATAGAGCTAGCATCCACCAATGCCAGCAAAGGATGGCTTGTGTTCCACTGATAGGGACTCCATAAAGTTGCATTTAAAACAGGCTGTCTGGCCTCTGCGACTGCTAATATCATGCGGCAGCATAAATGGGAAGGTTATTAATATTTTAAAAATCTAATTTTCTCTACATTACAGCGGTAATGAATTTTGATACGACTCAGGTGCTGGCAAGACCAGATTATGACATCTTTAATGCTGAACAATCAGATGGTTGATAGGAGGCATTCGGAGTCCGAGGCAGTTGAGTTGTAAGCCCTGCTGTTCCCCGACTAAACAGGATGGTGAAGAAATGTCTTAAATGTTTATATATTAAGTGCCTTGAACCTGGTGAAAGTGGAAAAGCAAATAATTATCTCAGATATGGATTATGATATGGAGTAGGATATTCTAACTCTTAATATTACCTGCTTCTCTCCATCCCACTTCCCTCTCTCTCTCTCTCTCTCTCTCTCTCTCTCTCCCTCCCTCCCTCCCTCCCTCTCTCCCTCCCTCCCTCCGTGTCTTTGTGTATACATGTACAGATATACACACAAACACACACACATACATATATACATAGATACACACACACACATACATAAATTATAAACAGTGGATTGGGTCTTCTTTTGTTGCCCTGCAACAAAACTAACTAACTATTGCTATTGCAGAGGACAATGGAGCTGGAAAGCAGATTAGTGGGGTGGGGAGGAAGTGGGGATTTTGTGATATCCTTCCCCTGGAGTGAGGTGGGAATGGAGATTTTGCAGTATCCTTTCCCTGCCACGCCTGCCATGCCATGCTCACAGAACTGGTAGCAAAAACTTTTTTTTAATCCCACTACTGATGACAGAAGATAGATAGATAGATAGATAGATAGATAGATAGATAGATAGATAGATAGATAGATAGATAGATAGATAGATAGATGGTTGATAGATAGATAGATAGATAGATAGATGATAGATAGATAGATAGATAGATAGATAGATAGATAGATAGATGATAGATAAAGAGAGATCAAGATTGAGATCGCGATCGCGATAGAGACAAAGAATGGAGGCCTTTGAACTATGGTGGTGGAGAAGACTCCTGCGAGTCCTTTGGACTGCAAGGCGATCAAACCGGTCAGTCCTAGAGGAGATCAACCCTGGCTGCTCTTTAGAAGGCCAGATCCTGAAAATGAAACTCAAATACTTTGGCCACCTAATGAAAAGGACAGACTCACTGGAGAAGAGCCGAATGCTGGGAAAGACGGAGGGCAAAAGAAGAAAGGGACGATAGAGAATGAGGTGGCTGGATGGAGTCACTGAAGCAGTCAGTGTGAGCTTCAATGGACTCCAGAGGATGGTAGAGGACAGGAAGGCCTGGAGGAACGTTGTCCATGGGGTCGCGATGGGTCGGACACAACTTTGCAACTAACAACAACAAATATTTTTTTTTAAAAAAAAATAAACGTAAACTTCTCCTGTCTATGGAGATTCTCAGTCATCCAGGTCTTGGTTGTCCCAAAGGTGCTTTTTCTGGAGGCAACTGGACTTTCTGATTTTTCTTTGAAGACGTTTTGCTTCTCATTCAAGAAGCTTCTTCAGCTCTGACTGAATGGTGGGGAATGGAAGGATTTATACTCCTTATGACCAGCTACCTGCAAAGAATATAAATCCTTCCATTCCCCACCATTCAGTCAGAGCCAAAGAAGTTTCTTAGGATGAGAAGTGAAATATCTTCAAAGGAAAAAAAAAAGTAAATCCAGGTGGCTCTTGGGGAAAAAAGCACATTTGGGGCCAAACTTTTCCTGTTTTTTTTTTCCAGTTTTTATGTCCTGAAAAAAATATTTTCTTCCTTTCAGATTTGTTTTAATTTGTTTTTTTTAATGATTTGACAGCTATTTTGATTGACTGTCACTACTATCTACAATTCTTACTGGCAAAGGGTGTTTTGATTTGAGTGGAACAGATATAAACCAATATTTTAGCATTCAACAGTTTTCTTCTGATTTCCAACTGAGATTAACTTCTTATTTGATTTAAATAGAACAAACATTTTCTACAGCCTTCCAGTACATTGGTTATAGATAATATATACTGATAATGGAGTGCCAATTGTCTGCATAATCTTGACCAAAAATTTGACTGCATATCAAACTAAGAAACAAACTTAAGACATTTTTCATTAGTTATTCCATTTGTTCCCCTACACAGTCAACAGAAACTCAATGCAAGAATACACAATTTCCCCCAAAATATATACACAGAAATAAAAGTCCTAAAATAAAGAAAGCCATCTTGGTATAGTGGTTAAAATATGAGATTAGAATCTAGGAGAACATGAAGTCTAGTTCTGCCTTTGGCATTAAGTTAGCTGATTGATTTTGGGATATTCACTCTCAGCCTAGGAAGAAAGTACTAGAAAGTTACTTTTGAAAATATGGCTAAGAAAACTACTGGACTTATTCCTGGAGTTATCAGGAGTTAGAGTTGACTCAATGGACCAACAATTAAAAACATAATCTGATATAAAAATCAAAAGCCATTCATATCTTCTTCTTCTTCTTCTCTCTTCTTCTTCTTCTTCTTCTTCTTCTTCTTCTTCTTCTTCTTCTTCTTCTTCTTCTTCATCCTCCTCCTCCTCGTCCTCGTCCTCCTCATCATCCTCCTCCTCCTCCTCCTCTTCTTCTTCTTCTTATTCTTCTTCTTCTTCTTCTTCTTCTTCTTCTTCTTCTTCTTCTTCTTCTGACTCCCTAATCCCTTGCAGGGTGGAATCTGGGCAACTGAAAGGAGCTAGCCGAGTGTTTAATGACCGTATGCCCTTCCTGTTGCCAATGTGGAGTTTTGTTCAGCAGATATGTTTTAATTGTGCCCAGGGAGAGAAATATCTGCCTCTACCTAGGATTGAACTCACAGCCTCCTAATTGTGAGGTGAGAGCTCCACCTTTAGTACACTGTACCACTTCGTTCATATAATCTTCATGTCTACCTTTATTACTTCACCATGAAATGGATCTTAACCTACAGAAAAGATTCTGTAAGGTGCATTTTTGTTGCTTATTTAATAAACTTCTACTGTATCTAAGAAAATTATTATTTCTGCTTTACAGTTCTGAGCACATACAAAATTACAATAATATTCATTCTAATTTGGAATAGGACTGGTTTAAAACCATATTTCCCATACTAAAATGTTTTTGTTGCAATCCACAGTGAGAATATGTTTTTGATCATTTCTACCAGAATTCTAGGGACGCAGTGGCTCAGTGGCTAAGATGCTGAGTTTGTCAATCAGAAAGATCAGCAGTTCGGCAGTTCGAATCCCTAGTAGATAGATAGAAAACAGGGAAGGAAGCTCAGAGAGCACCAAGGACCTCTCATTTCAACCCTGAGCTGCAAATATTCTCCTTTATTGAGTCATAGCTGATTTTACTATCTTTTTGGCCCTGTTTGTTAAGCAGATTAGGAGAATGACCCTTCCTCGTTGACTTTGCTTCTTGAAAGCCAGCTGGGAAGATGACACATGGCTCTCACATGACTGCAAGATTCTGCAAATGTTGCAAAGACATACCCATTGCCCCGTGTTGTTGTTTTGATCCCCTGAGGATTGTGAGGATGCTATGATGGTGTGAGTGCACACACAAAGACACCTTAAGGTGGTCAAATTAATTCCACTGGTTCACAAGTGAAATGAGTTGTACTATGTGTAATTTTGTACTATGTGTACCATGTATTTTGTACTGTTTGTACTATGTGTACACAAAATTGTCTGCTACAAAGTCCTACCTGTCAACAACTACTTCAGCTTCAACCGCCATAATACACAGGGGAACAATAGTGTCAGCATTCCAAGTATCATGCAGAATTAAATCAGAGTCCAAGGCAAAATGATCCTTAAAGTTCCAATTTAATAAGTCAGACATTTTGGCACATATGTGAAATCCCAATTCTGGAAACTTCCTGGGATTCCACCCAGTTGAAAGTTCATGATCTTGTTCCCACACCCACAAATCCATCACATGGTCCAATCTTCTTCTTCCACGCTGGCATCTCCACCCAGCTGGTTCCGGTCAGGTGCAGAGGTACGGAGGCAAAAGATGACCTTGGTCTTCTAGAAAAGAATGACAACAACACGTTCCACAATCCTACTCCTTTCTCTTCCCCCCTCCCAACTACTACACTAATGAAACAGCATAATGAAATAAGAGAGAGTGTGCCAGGCCAAAGATCCTTAAAGGGATATAATTGTAGGCCTGACACTGAGTAGACCATGCTGCTGTGTTATAGCCAATGGGTTTGCTTCTTTCCTTGACTGACAGCCTGGGAGGACTTAACACCCCCTGTTCTAATACCCCCATTTATTCGTATTCATTTCCTTTCTTCATGTCCATGTTCATACTTATGCTTGCTATCTTGTACATGTTTGACTAACTAACTAACTAACTAACTAACTAGCTAGCTAACTAACTAATTAACTAACTAAACAAACAAACAAACAAACAAACAAACAAACAAACAAACAGATAAAATAGATGACCCCCTCCAAAAAATGTGAATAGAATTTAGTTAGTTTGTACTCGCTGAAGTTCTGGACCAATGTAATGTAACCGAAGTAAGTTAAAAAGCAATGCCTGTATTATTTCTACTGTGCACCTCAAAATTACATTCAATAAAAGTTTACCAGAGAACAAATAAATCTAATAGAGTCCTGCTAGTATTTTAGCTGTGCATTTCCAATCTATACTTTTAATCCAAACCAAAATGAGTCCATTTTAAATAACTTGGCTTTGTCCTTGTTTTTGCTATGCTTGCATTCTCCATAGGCAGCAGCTCTCTTCGGTTGTGAATAGGACACCAAGAAGGTTATACATAAAATGTATGCCATTCTCATTATTTATGTTTATTTGCAATTTCTTTCTGCACCCAGAGTTCAATTAATTCCTTTAATCCCAAATTAATGCACAAATCTCTATGAGGGCATTTATTAAAAAAAAAAAAAAACAACTGGTGTGGACTGAATATAAATAAAGCTATTTTCTCATTAAAAAGTGTCCTTACTTAAAATCATTTTGATATGTTCAAGGGGGGAAAGGATGATTTAGGAAATTACTAATCCATCTGACTCCTGGGGAAGAATACTTATTTAATAAAAGAGACATGGTGGCTCAGTGGCTAAGACGCTGAGTTTGTCGATCAGAAAGGTCGGCAGTTTGTCGGTTCGAATCCCTAGAGCTGCATAATGGAGTGAGCTCCCATTACTTGTCCCAGCTTCTGCCAACCTAGCAGTTTGAAAGCATGTAAGAAATGCAAGTAGAAAAATAGGAACCACCTTTGGTGGGAAGGTAACAGTGCTTTGGCATTTAGTCATGCCGGCCACATGATCACGGAGATGTCTTCGGACAGTGCTGGCTCTTCGGCTTTGAAATGGAGATGAGCACCATCCCCTAGAGTCAGGAACAATTAGCACATATGTGTAAGGGTAACATTTACCTTTACCTTACTTATTTAATAAGTGGAATTTTTTCCCCAAACCGTTACAATCCAGTAATAGAAAGAAACGGTCCTTTGATGGAAAGCACAAATGTTTGACAAGATGTGTACACATTTAATGCAAAATTAAAAACAAACCTTGATTAAACGGCATCATTCTTAAGGTAGATTAATCGACCAAAATAGCATTTAAGGTACTATAACTAGCTTTCAGACCAATCTTTTGCATGCAAATTCTGTTTGAAAAAAACCTCTTCAAGGACATCTCTGCTTACGGCAGATTCTTCTGTAGAAAACTTATGGATACCTTCAGCTTATTTAGGACAATGGCCAAGCTACGTATTAACAAATGATGTGGAAAACAATGTGACCTAAAAAAAAAAAGAAAGCCATCCTCTGACTGTAAATGCCCCCGTGGGAATAAATTGAGTTCGGAAACTGTTATTGCTGGGCAAACTTGTATAAATTTTCAGGGAGGAGAAAGAAATTGAGGTTTCCGCAAAATGTGAACAAAGCCTTCATTTATTTTTGTTTATTTTGTTGTGCTTGGATTTTAGCTTTGTTTTAGCAGAAAACCTTTAAACAATATAGAGAAATAGATTATAGAAGGAGAAAAACTTATCTTAAGGCCAAAACATGCAAAAGGGATGATAATAGTTCAGATAGACACCCTCCCAAGTCACATGAGTATAGGAGGGGGAGGGGGTAAAACACAGCCATTGATGGAAACGATAATTTTGTTGGTATTTTTATGGATGCACATATCACTTCATTTTCTGGGCAGCTAGCAGAAGGTTCTTTTAAAACCGCAACGATTTTAAAATAGTTATAAAAATTAAGAGTTGTAACTAAGAGTAAGGAATCCTAGTGGGCAACCATTTAAATAGGAGCCATCCGTGTGCAGCAGCTGCCAAAAAAGCCAACACAGTTCTAGGCTGCATAAACAGAGGGATAGAATGAAGATTACATGAAGTGTTAATACCACTTTATAATGCCTTGGTAAGGCCACACTTGGAATCCTGCATTCAGTTTTGGTCGCCACGATGTAAAAAAGATGTGGAGACTCTAGAAAGAGTGTAGAGAAGAGCAACAAAAATGATTAGGGGACTGGAGACATATGAAGAACGGTTGCAGGAACTGGGTATGTCTAGTTTAATAGAAAGAAGCGTGACCCGTCAAAACCGCGGTCGACTAAAGCGCGCCCGACGAAAGCGCATACGTGACGTCATCAGCAGCGCGACAAATAAAATTTACAATAAATTAAATTAAAATTAAAATTAAATTAAAGCAAGCCGATTCACATAAAGGTAAGGGTTAGGGTTAGGGTTAGGGTTAGGGTTAGGGTTAGGGTTAGGGTTAGGGTTAGGGTTAGGGTTAGGGTTAGGTTAAGGGTTAGGTTAAGGGTTAGGGTTAGGTTTAGGGTTACGTTAAGCGTTAGGGTTAGGTTTAGGGTTAGGTTAAGGGTTAGCGTTAGGTTTAGCATTAGGTTAAGGGTTACGTTTAGGGTTAGATTTAGGGTTAGGTTAAGGGTTAGGCTTAGGGTTAGGTTTAGGGTTAGGTTTGGGAGGGTTAGGGTAAGGTTTTCGCTTTAATTTTAAATTTACCACTCACAGCGCGATGTTTTCATCGCGCTGTGATGACGTCACGTACGTGCTTTCGTCGAGCGCGCTTTAGTCTACCGCGGTTTTATGGTGGAACCAGAAAGAAGGACTAGGAGAGACATGATAGCAGTGTTCCAATATCTCAGGGGCTGCCACGAAGAAGAGGGGATCAAGCTATTCTCCAAAGCACCTGAGGGCAGAAAAAGAAGCAAT
This sequence comes from Thamnophis elegans, assembly GCF_009769535.1. Taxonomy (NCBI): domain Eukaryota; kingdom Metazoa; phylum Chordata; class Lepidosauria; order Squamata; family Natricidae; genus Thamnophis; species Thamnophis elegans. Next base: position 69,122,263 of record NC_045549.1, on the reverse strand, counting down.
GTGTGGAACTAATCAAGGAGAGAAGCAACTTAGAATTGAGGAGAAATTTCCTGACAGTTAGAACAATTAATCAGTGGAACAGCTTGCCTCCAGAAGTTGTGAATGCCCCAACACTGGAAGTCTTTAAGAAGATGTTGGCTAGCCATTTGTCTGAAATGGTATAGGGTTTCTTGCCTAGGCAGGGGGTTGGACTAGAAGACCTCCAAGGTCCCTTCCAACTCTGCTATTGTATTGTATTGTAACTAATGTTATCTTAGTGCCTGAAAAGTAGATGAAAACTCATCCAACTCGCAACAGTTCCATCAGTTGTTCAAAGTTACAACGACATTGGAAAAAAAGTGACTTATGATCATTTTTCATGTTTCCATCCATTGTAGCATCCCTGAGGTCATGTGATCCAAATTCAGATGCTTGGCAACTGACTCATATTTATGACAGATGCACTTCTGTCATAACACCAGGTACCACTTTTTCTGGTTAAAGGTATCTTGTTCAAAGTGGCAAAGGCAGTATTTAATTCAATAACACCGAGTAAAAACATTCTGATGTCAAGTGTGATTCATAAAGTGACTGAAGCGCCCTATGAGTTAAGCTTTGATAAATGATGCACTGCAAATATACAGCAGTTCCTTTGGGGTTTTAAATTCCTGTTATTAAGAAGCATGTTAAAGTTGCAGCCAAAAGCAGTTTTCAATTTGAAGATCATAGACTTTCAAACACCAAAGTTCTCTTAGGACCGGTTTACCCAATGGAGTATATTCTCCCATACTACTTACCCAGACCTTAAACATTGTCACAGCTGTAAAACCAAGAATGACATAGGAAATTACTTAAGAGTAGTTTCCTTTATTGTTCTTCACCTGTAGACAGAATCTTGCCAGACTAAAGTATTTGTACAGCTACAGATACACTCTGGGGAAAGCTAGGGAGGAACTGTGAAACAGGCCTTATTTTTCACAAAAACTGGGTGTGCAGAGGGTTTGGGAAGCCTGCAGAGTGCTCCTGGGGGCTGTGAAGGGCAAAAATGGGCCTGTTTTTTCACAAAAATGGGATGCATAGAGGATTTGGGAGGCCTGCAGAATGCTCCTGGGGGCCAGGGAGGCCAAACACATTTTTTTGTTTGTTTTCCTCTTCGAAATCTTGGTGTGTCTTATACTCCAGTGCATCATATCATCTGAAAATTACGGTACTTATGCTTTGAAAAAAAATGAATGTGAAATGTGATTGTGTTTAACAACAGAGATGCCCTCTCAAAAGCAAATCAGGTTTTTATTGCAAAATGGGCAGGCGGGAGAAGCATAATGCAATGCCACACTAAATATTCTGAAAGGATCATTATGGAAATAAGGAAAGAAAGAATATTGTGTCAAAATAAAGGGTTAAGATTTACACGTGTGTGTGTGTGTGTGTGTGTGTGTGTGTGTGTTTGTTGTGTGTGTTGAGTGCAGGCTTTTTTCTTGGCAGAACAATTCACACAATTGAATTGCAAATTTTGATTTCACAGAGTTTTGTTCTTCCTCCTATTAAAACAATAGAGCAAGCCTAAGATTGTCGCAAAGATGCGATTTGTTATCCTAAAGATTTAATTCACTTAAAACCATTGGGATTCCTCACACTTTCTAACAGTGCTAAATCCTCTCTTCCTTTCACAATTTGGAATTTATGGAATAATTACCTTTCGATAAGAACAAGACTGACTGCAGGAACAAAGTGACACATTGTGATCAAATTGTGCCCTGCAAAATATACGTTCCTCCTCTATGTGAAATAACACAACATTACAGAACAATGATGTGCTCCTATAATGTCTCATAGAGGGGGGGGGGAACGTTATCTGAATTGTAATGTGAAATAGGGCCATTTATCTGCAGTATAAAACCATCCGTAATAAAATGCGAGAGCGTACTGTACATTATCAAAAAGTGGAGTTCTGAAGCAGACTGAAAGACACAGGAAATTGAAAAATGGGTGTCAATCAGTTGAGCAAAGATTTGAAATTCTATTTCAAATTCTGTTTAGAGAAGGAGCTCAATTTGTCCTTCGAGAAAATAAATTTCAGCAAAGACAAAGATCATGATTGTAACTATCTACATATATTCCTGTGGTTACAACAACAAGATGAGGTTTATCTGAGTTCAAGAGGCTTGCCCCTTTTGAATTTCATCATATACTAACTGAACACCCATCCTCCGGTACAAAACTATGTGATTGGGCTTGATAAATCGACACTTACAGCTTGAAAATTAATGAATAATTACGATCGGCCTCTCCTCTCCTCTCCCTCAGGCTGGCCCCATTGATCCTCTCCTATCCCCTTCTCTCTCTCAGGCTTGCTCCACAGAATCCTCTCCTATGTTACCCCCTTCTCTATCTCAGGCTCCTGTCCAAACTCCCAGCCAGCAGGCCGGAGGAGTCACGCACTGGCCATGCCCAAGTGGCAGTTTGAACAGCAATCTTTTCAAATGGGGAGGAGGAGTAGAACTACTTAGTATCAGAGCCAAGGGTGGGTTGCTGCTGGTATTACTGCCAGTTCACAACCCACAGGCAACATGCACACGCACACCAGATGGACGCTGTGCACGCATGCACTCTTCAATGTAAGTTGCAGAACAATTTACAGCTAACTGCACATGTGCAGGCACTACAATTCAAAATGGCACTGCCCAAGCAGCAGGGAGGGAACTGGTTCAGGGGTATGTCAGGCCTGGGTCGCTGCCACTTCTGCGACTCAGGCCTAATCCCATATCCTATATATATATATATATATATATATATATATATATATATATATATATATATATATATATATATATATATATATATATATATATATATATTAGGTATGTATTTCCCTGGCTCAGCTGATAAAGGAGGAGAACCTTGTGGCTTAGTGGTTAACACAACTGCCTAATATGTAATACAGCACAGGTTCGAATCCCAGTAAGGGTATGGCTAGCTGATGAGAGCTAAATAGCTTGAAACAGATCCATACTAGTCTCCCTTTATTTATTTATCAGCTCAAATACAACACAAATGCAACAGTAAAAATACTAGCTTTCTGTCTGGATGGTCTCTTGTGATGAGCCGATAGACAGAGAAAGGAAGCAGTAGGCTTCCTCCCATATTTGGGCATACCAGGGGTTGTGACACTATAGATGATATAGATACAGATACGGATACGGATACGGATACGGATACGGATACGGATACGGATACGGATACGGATACGGATACGGATACGGATACGGATACAGATACAGATACAGATACAGATACAGATACAGATACAGATATAGATATAGATATAGATTACCATGGCTTAGATGGAGGCATAAACAAACCCTTGCATCTTTGCACATGGTACCTGTTCAACAGCCAAGGAACATCTCTATTAAATGCACCACCTGTCTATAGGTTAATAATACGTTAATCAGTCTATATGACGTATAGATTCTTTCTGCCAGGGTTGGGTATTTCTTTTCTTGTTCTTTGATAGCTGAAGGCCTCATGCCCTCAAAGCAGAAAGCGCACTTTGCAGAGGACTTCTTAGAAAGATTTTGAGGTCACACAAAATTACACAGGGCCGTTCTGCACGGCAACTTTTACTTGATTACCTCCCGTGGTATAATCTGTTTGGAACAGAAGCTGGCTAAAGAAATCTTTTTCCAAATGTCGGGAAGGAGGGGAGGAGGGGAGGAAGGAAGAAGGGATGGTTGGGAGGGAGAGAAGGGGGGGAGAGGAGGAGGGAGTGAAGGAGGAGAGGAGGAAGAGAAGGATGGAGGGAGGAAAGGAAGGAGGGAAGGAGGGGGAGGGAAGGGAGGGGAAGCGAAGGTGGGAGGGAGGAAGGAAGGAGAAGAGGGTGATGGAAAAAGGAAAAAGAGGAAGGGAAGGAGGAAGGAGGGAGGTAGAAGGGAAAAGAGGGATGAGAGAAGAGGGAAGAGGGAAAAGAGAAGACGATTAATTATTGCACTATACCATAAATGAACCAAAACAAACCCTAATTCCAGCTTTCCCCATTTTTCTTTTGTTAAACAAAGATAGGAGTCGAGACCTGTAAACAAAGAAGTCTTCCCATCACAGGATATAGTAGTATGTGAGTCTGATCACAAGGAACTAAAGCACAGAATGTATGACAGGCAGCATACCTTAAGCCAACACAAGATGGGAAACGTTAGATGCAGAACGAGAAAATATGAGTGGACATTTCATTAGCTGTTGTCTGGAGACTGGTTGTGGAAAACAACGCGTGTTCCTATCCTTCAGAAGCAGAAGTGGTATTCAACTGTTAGTGGAAATCGCAGGTAGGCCCACCTACCCACCCCTGGCTCTATGCTGTCCTATTCAGGCCCATTTTTGAGGCCAGGAGTATGCTTGGAAGGCACATGTGCAAGCAAAGAGCATGCATGGAAGGTGGGGTGCATGTATGGAAGCGGCACCTGAGTGCACAAAGCAAGTGGGTGCATGCGGGGCGAACCCGTGGTAACAAAATGTAAAACCCTGTTCAGAAGTAATGGGTGGCTTATGTTCAGTGTAGATTGATCTAAATTTTTATGATTGGTTTAGGAGATCAGAAGTGGGAAAATATTTGTAAATGTGTGTGTGTGTGTGTGTGTGTGTGTGTGTATTGGAAAAGGGTAGGAAGGGAGGGAGGGACGGAGGGAAGGGAGGGAGGAAGAAGGGAGGGAGGGAGCAAAGGAAGGATAAATATGGGAATGAGAGGAGGAAGGAAGGATGGAAGTTAGGAAGGAAGTTAAGGCAGGAAGAGGGAAGGAAGGAAGGATATGGAAATGAGAGAAGGAAGGATGGAAGTTAGAAAGGAAGTTAAGGAAGGAAGGAGGGAGGGAGGGAGCAAAGGAAGGATAAGTATGGGAATGAGAGGAGGAAGAAAGGATGGAAGTTAGGGAGGAAGTTATGGGAGAAAGAAGGAAGGAAGGATGTGGAAATGAGAGAAAGAAGTTAGGAAGTTAGGAAGTTAGGAAGGAAGGAAGGAAGGAAGGAAGGAAGGAAGGAAGGAAGGAAGGAAGGAAGGAAGGAAGGATATGAAAATGAGAGCATGGAAGTTAGGAAGTTAAGGAAGGAAGGAAGGAAGGAAGGAAGGAAGGAAGGATATGAAAACGAGAGCATGGAAGTTAGGAAGTTAAGGAAGGAAGGAAGGAGGAAGGAAGGAAGGATATGAAAACGAGAGCATGGAAGTTAGGAAGTTAAGGAAGGAAGGAAGGAAGGAAGGAAGGAAGGAAGGAAGGAAGGAAGGAAGGAAGGAAGGGAGGGAGGGAGGGAGGGCCTTTCTTTTCCTTATCTTTTTCTCCATATGGAGGTAATGTCTCCATTCAATGGCAACAAAAACTTAGAACATATAATTCAAGAATGAAATAAGGAGCAGGGAGGGCTGCAGACACCAATGCTACGTAATGTCCTTTTATCTGCCCAAAACTTTCTCCCCTGCAAATAAATGCACTTTCTCAAGTTGGGTAAATGCTTTATTTCTGGCATTCCCTTCCCATGTGTCACCCTGAGGAAAGCAGAAGCCTTGGTTTTATTGAATAAATAAAGGATTTCTCAAACCGGCTGAAAGCAATAAATAGTATTGCTTTCTTTGAGGTATAGAATGGCGCACTGCAAATAGTGAGACTTCCAAAAGATGAAATTGCGCCTTTGAATTTCACACAAACGGTTCAGGAGACAGTCCTGGTCCTGATCCTGAATCCTGAAGGAGGTTTTTGTTTTTTTTAAAAAAAAAAGGTCCAGGAGGCTGAAGGCTGAACTTTGCAAATCCATATTTGCAAATGGTCCATTCAGTCTCAGCAGCTGAAACAACGCAATGGTTTGGCACAGTTTCGAAATCTTGGAAGGTGAAATCAGGTCCCTTTAAGACACATTTCTAAAAAAGTTACAGAAGCAGCCAATACTATACAAGACAGTAGAGTCCAAATCAGTTTTGAAACAATGACTTTCCTATTCCATTTAGAAAATTTATTCAGTTTGGGGATTTGGAATCAAACCTACAAACCACATATTTACAGAACCCTAGAATCTAGTCCTCTAGGGATGCTGTGGGTGGCTCAGTGGCTAAGACACTGAGCTTGTCGATCAGAAAGGTCGGCAGTTTGGTGGTTTGAATCCCTAGCACCGCATAACGGAGTGAGCTCCCGTTACTTGTCCCAGCTTCGGCCAACCTAACAGTTCGAAAGCATGTAAAAATGCAAGTAGAAAAATAGGAACCACCTTTGGTGGGAAGGTAACAGTGTTCCATGCACCTCTGGTATTGAGTCATGCCAGCCACATGACCACGGAAATGTCTTTGGACAGCGCTGGCTCTTCGGCTTTGAAACGGAGATGAGCACTGCCCCCTAAAGTCGGGAACGACTAGCACATATGTGTGAGGGGAATCTTTACCTTTACCTAGAATCTAGTCATTCACTGCTCAAATGGTAAAAAGAAAAGAAAAAAGCGCCAGTAAATTCTTTAAGTTATTAAAATTTTAATTAAAAGCAGCCTGAAACTTCCTAACAGTGAGAACAATTAACGACTGTATTTTTGGTTTTTCTTGCCTAAGCGCAAGACTTTACTTTTCTCTGCACTGAATTTCATTTTGTCAGATAATGCCCAGTGTTCAAGTCTGCCGAGATATTTTTGTATCCTGAGTTTTTCTTCTGGGATGTTGGCTATTCCTGCCAGTTTAGCGTCATCTGCGAATTTGATGAGTTCCCCTTCTATTCCCTCATCTAAGTCATTTACGAAGATATGGAAGAGTACTGGGCCTAAGACAGAACCTTGTGGTACCCCACTCCTTACTTTCCTCCATGTTGACATAGTACCATTAAGGCCTATGACACTATCTCACAGAGGTGGGTCCCTACCAGTTTGCACCTATTCGGTAGAACCGGTTCATCAAATCTACCGAACCGGTTAGAAGAGGTTCCACCAGTGGACCCGGAAAGCAGGCCACACCTACAGAAGAGGCTCCAAAAATTTTTGAAACCCACCACTGGTCCTTGGATATGATTATTCTACACTATCATGCTCCTATTTATAAAACCCAGTGCCTCTGTGAAAGGTAAGGATGACTACTGCGTTTGTGGTGCAATCAGAACATTCCGTGTGTTGAAGTTGTTTTAACGCAAACCAAAGATGCCTTTTAAAAAACAAGTTTACATCCTATTATTATGCATGCCAGTGCTGTGTGTGAGGTAATTTAAGGTGGTTCTGACAAGTGTCATCAGCATCTTCATATCCGGTCACATGGGCTGCAAGCCACTCCCATCCGATCACATGGGCAGCAAGCAACTCCCACAAAAGAGGCCACACCCACAGAGTAGGTTCGAACAATTTTTGAAACCCACCACTGCTATCCCACCATCTCCTCCTGTTTTCTCCTTCTGTTTTTAACTTCCATCTTTCCTAACTTCAGGAACTTTTTTTTTCATTTTGTGGCCAAAGTATTTGAGCTTCAGCATCTACCTTTTCTTTATTTTTTTCTAGTTTTTTTATTTTATTTTCAAAACAAACACAACACATAAAATCTTCCTTTTTTACATGCTGTAGAAAGTGAATCAGTTGGTTACAAATGACTTTCGTGCATCTCTTCCACAGTCATCAGCCATAATTCATATTAACTCAAGTATTTTAACTCAGATATTTATACATGTTACCGTCATCATACCTCCATTTTCATTTGACTATAGTTGTTTAAACGTCCTTCATCATAAAATATACCAGGGTTTAATACATAACCACATACTGGCATTTCATTTACTATTTCTAAGTCCATTGACACTGAATCCTTATATCTTATTCTACCTTTTCAAAGAACATTCAGGGTTTTTTTCCTTTAAGAATGAACTATCTTAGTGTCTCAGTGGTGGGATTCAAATAATTTAACAACCCGTTCTCTGTCCTAATGACCAGGTGGGTAGGCGGGGCATAGTGGTCATGTGACCGTGTGGGCGTGGCCAACTCTACATCACTCATGTTGATGGGCGCTTCGCCTTAGCTGTTACAATGTAATGAGGGTTAACCGGAGAGGCAGTTTCTGTAAGCAGGTCAATAAAGATTAGGCTAGAAACAACACCAGAATGTTTCCTTCCTGCCTTCCTTACAGGATTAGCCCTGTAAAGCAGAAAAAATATCAAAAGAAGATTTCTTCCAACAACTGTTTCTCTGAACCTCTTAGAAAGTTAAGAATCAGTTCTCCCGAATAGGTGCGGACTGGCTGAATCCCACCACTGTAGTGCCTGTATTTAGGAGTATTGTTGGACCCAAAGGTGCTTTTTCAAAAGGCTACTGGACCTTATTTGTTTTTCCCTGAAAACATTTCACTGGTCATCCAAACCACTTCTTCAGTTCTGTAGAACTGAAGACGCTTCTCAGATAAGAAGCGAAACTCCTTCAAAGAAACCAAGAAAGTCCAGCTCAGAGGTGGCATTCAGCCGGTTCAGACCGGTTTGGGTGAACCGGTAGCTTCGACGATCAGCTGGCCACGCCCACTCACCCCTGCTCTCTCCTGTCCTTTATTTCTTGCTTTCAAGCTCATCTCAATTACACAGGAGGGCTGATTCCCCACCTGGAAGTTTTACTTCCCATTGCTGACTTGGAAGGCAAGCAATGAGCTTCTAAATGCTCCATTTTCAGTGCTGCACCTGTGCATGAAGCGTGCATGTATGCAAAGCTCACTGAATCAGTGGTTAAACCAGCATCAAACCACCACTGGTCCAGCTGCCTTTTGAAAAAGCACCTTTGGGACAACTAGGGCCTGGATGACCAACAATCTCTATAGGTGAGAACTCTTGCACTTTTGACTATAATTGGATTAGAACAACAATCACAACTACATTTGTTCTCTTTCATGTGGCTGTGAAATGGGCAGTTCATCTATTCTGTATCAGCTTTTCCCTCCCTAATGATTACCTTTTCTGGGTTTTTTTTGCTTCTAGATGGCATACATCTGGATCTCAGCTTGATGTGAGTAATTGTAATCGACATTTCCCATAGCCCAGGGTTAGCTTAACATTAATTAACAACAGAATATTAGCAGTTTGCTTCTATGTTGAATGGTTCTAAGGCTCCTTGTAAAGCCTACCGAGTCCTAAGCCTACTAATTTGAAGCTTAGTTCACGTCAGAAATAGAGCTTTCCTTACTATTTCTCAATGCTTGATTTGCTTTTGGCACTCAAATATGTCTAGCTAAAGTCATGGGAGCAATGCAGTCATATAAAATCTCCATTGCTTTGCTGATGTGCAATGAACTTCTAATACAGAGCTTTAGAACCGAGGTGGCTCATGAAGAGCCGAGGCGGTGCAGTGGTTAGAGTGCAGTAAGGTAAAGGTAAAGATTCTCCTTGCACATATGTTCTAGTCATTCCCGACTCTGGGAAGTGATGCTCATCTCCGTTTCAAAGCCAAAGAACCAGCGCTATCCGAAGACGTCTCCGTGGCCATGTGACCGGCATGACTAAATGCCAAAAGTTCACGGCTGCTTTTAATTAAAATTTTAATAACTTAAAGAGTTTACTGGTGCTTTTTTCTTTTCTTTTTACCATTTGAGCAGTGAATGACTAGATTCTAGGTAAAGGTAAAGATTCCCCTCACATATATGTGCTAGTCGTTCCTGACTTTAGGGGGCAGTGCTCATCTCCGTTTCAAAGCCGAAGACCCAGCGCTGTCCGAAGACGTCTCTATGGTCATGTGGCTGGCATGACTCAACACCAAGAGGTGCATGGAATGCTGTTACTTTCCCACCAAAGGTGTTTCCTATTTTTCTACTTACATTTTACGTGCTTTCAAACTGCTAGGTTGGCCGAAGGTGGGACAAGTAATAGGAGCTCACTCCATTAGGCAGTGCTAGGGATTCGCACCACCGAACTGCCGACCTTTCTGATCGACAAGCGCAAGCACTGTAAAGTGGAATACAAATCTAAGTGCTATTGCCATTGCTATTTCTTGCAGATATTCCAAAGTTATTTTGTCGTTTGCAGTTAGTCTTGTGCAGTCTTCCTGCACCAGTTAACTAGGTGGCCCCTCTGTTTCTTCAACTTCGTTACAGAGGTGGAATTGTCAGTCTTCTAAATTCTGACTTTGTATGCATTTGTTCTGAAGACTTACCCATAGTATTGCAACAGTATTCCGTGGTGGAATGAAATCTGGGGCAAAATCGCACACAATTCTATTGGAATGCTGAAACCACCATATTGCTTTGAGGGGGGGGGGGAGGCAGAGGTGGATTCCTACCAGTTCGCACCAGTTCTGTAGAACTGGTTCGTCAAATCTACCAAACCGGTTAGTAGAGGTTCCACCAGAAAGCAGGCCACACCTACAGAAGAGGTTCCAAAAATTTTTGAAACCCACCACAGACACACACAGAGACACACACACAGAGAGAGAAAGAGAGAGACATAATCACACAGAGAGAGAAAGAGAAAGAGAAAGAAAGGAAGAAAGAAAGAAAGAAAGAAAGAAAAAAGAAAAAAAGAAAGAAAAAGTAAAAGAGAGATGAAACAAAAAAGGGAAAAAGGGACAGAGAGACAAAAGGAAGGAGAGAGAGAGAGAAAGAGAAAGAAATAAAGGAAGGAAGGAAGGAAGGAAGAAAGAAAGAAAGAGTGAGAGAGAGATGAAAGAAAAAAGGAAAAAGGGACAGAGAGACAAAAGGAAGGAAAGAGAGAGAGAGAGAGAAAGAGAGAGAGAAAGAAAAAACATGGCCGGCAAGCCACTCCCACCAGGTCACATGGCCGGCAAGCCACTCCCACAAAGGAGGCCACGCCCACAGAGTAGGTTCTAAAAAATTTTGAAACCCATCACTAGGGGAGTAGGGAGAGGGATTGGAAAGTTTGCTCCATTTTTACTCAGCTAAATTTAACTTCAGCTCTTTTTATTTATTTCTTTTAAAAAAAAAAAGAAAATCCAGTCCCTGATTCCGCTGGAGACATCTTGCCCAGAATAACATCATGTGCATTTTGTATTTTAAGGAGTGTTTTTGGTCATCGGACTTTAAAATACTCTTTCTCTGAAGTCTGGCAAATTTTCATATCCTGTCATTACAATTAATTAGCTTGAGACTAGCATGATGTTTAGAGTTTTTCGTCTTTTTTTTAAAAAGCGTGGATTAGGTACCTTATCAGGGGGAGATTTGCATAATTTTATTGCTTGACTTCCTTTGATAAGCTGGATGTCTACATTCACTTTGTTCCTGAGGAGATTAGATATATTTCTCTCCTCTCGGAATTTTGTATCTGGATGGCAAAAAAAAAAACCATAAAAAACAAGACTATGAAACATGATGAGGGAAACAGAAACATCACCCATCAGAGGGAGTCTCCGCATTTGGTATTCAACAATTGAATTCCAGTCATCTGAAGTAATTAGTTCAATCTACTTAAAAATCAATGGCAACACAGACTCATTCTGTGTCATATTCTAGCCTTAATCGGATTTGCGATTTTAGGTTTTAAGCACAGGAATGCTCATCTTCTTAATTGAACCAGCCATTCCTCAGCTGTATGAAAAGGAGGAGGAGGAGGAGGAAGAGGAGAGGGAGGAGGAGGAGGAGAAGGAGGAGAAGGAGAAGGAGAAGGAGAAGGAGAAGGAGAAGGAAGAAGGAAGAAGGAGAAGAAGAGGAGGAGGAAGAAGAAGGAGGAGGAGGAGGAAGAAGAAGAAGAGGAAGAGGAGGAAGAAGAGGATGAAGAAGAAGAAAGAAGAAGGAGGAGGAGGAAGAGGAGGAGGAAGAGGAGGAAGAGGAAGGAGGAGGAAGAGGAGGAGGAAGAGGAGGAAGAGGAAGGAGGAGGAGGAGGAGACAACACACTTGCATATCCTTCTCCAACCTGTGGCCCTCCAGACGGCTTGGAACTAGAAGAATTCACTTCCTGGAAATCATGGCCAAGAACCCAGCTTAGAGAAAGCTTGTGTAGCTTTATTGCGAAACAAAACTTTTGCCAGACCAATTCTCGAATACAGCTCCTCTACCTGGAATCCACACTGTGTATCAGACATTATAGCGATCGAGCGGGTCCAGAGGTATTTCACGAGAAGAGTCCTCCACTCCTCTGCTCACAATAGAATCCCTTATGCCACCAGGCTTGAAATTTTGGGCTTGGAGATCCTAGAACCGTGCTACAGGTGGCACGCAGAGACCTCTTTAACGGCAATCAAGGCGTCGACCCAGCTGAGCTCCACCGTGCATGCATATGCACCTCCCGCTGGTCAACTGATTTTCAGGTCTCTGCAGTGTGTGCTGTTTAATCAAAATGCAGTTAAAACACTGTACAAGCCATCAAGAATATAACTTTATACATCCAATGGGAACAGGAAGTGCCTTACAGGAGCAGATAGAGGTAAATCCTAGATAGGCAGAAAATGCATAACGGAACAATGGAGATGAAGGCTAGAGAGGAATAAAGCTGCATACAAGGCCAACATAACACACCTGTAACAACGTGAGTGGAGAGCGGGGTTAGGGTGATGTTGATTCTATCCCTCTGATGAAACCTAGGATTGCATTGGCTGTTTTGGCTGCTACAAGCTCATATTTAAGTGATTTTCCACTAAAACTCCCAAGATAGAGCCGAGGTGGTGCAGTGGTTAGAGTGCAGCACTGCAAGCTACTTCAGCCGACTACAGTTCTGCAGTTCGGCTGTTCAAATCTCACTGGCTTAGGGTTGACTCAGCCTTCCATCCTTCTGAGGTGGGTAAAATGAGGACCCAGATTATGGGGGCGATATGCTGACTCTGTAAACCGCTTAGACAGGGCTGAAAGCCCTATGAAGCGGTATATAAGTCTAACTGCTATTGCTATTGCTATTGCTAAGATCCAGTTGTGGGATTCAACTGGTGTTAACAACTCATTCGCTTTGCATGCACGCACATTACATTTGAAATTAGCACTCAATCTTCCTGCGGCCCCGGTGAGTATAACAGCTGAGAATGCAGCAATTGCTCTGCAATGCTGATTAGCTGGGCTTCAAACGAAGGTAATATAGGAGGGAATTGAGCAGGGGTTGGTGGGTGGGGCCAACTGATTGCTGGAACAACTAATTCACCCCAACTAGTTCAAACTGGCTGAATCCCACCCCTGCCCAGATCCCTCTCAAAGTTACTGCTATTGAACCAGCTTTCACCTAATTCTGTAACTGAACAGATTACTTTATACTTACAAAGTACTATATTTATTATTATTATGATGTATTATTAAATATTAATGCAGTACTATTTACTATTACTGCATTATTATTTATTATATTATTTATAAACAATATATGTATTAGTATTACTACTACTACTGTACTATCATCATCATCATCATCATCATCATCATCATCACTCAATATAGGATAATCACTGTATTATACAGATCGCAGTGTTTTTTTAATATACTTTTTTATTTTCCATTTTCATAACATACAATCACATGTATACTATTACATAGCTAATATCCTATTGTATTAAGTAGTAATTACATCAGTTCCTCTTGTCATCAACGCCCAGAAAGATAAAAACCCATTATTAGCTCTTCTGCTCTCCATACACCTCTTTCTTCTACCTCTCTCCTACCTCCTTTCTTTCCTCCAACATCCTTTCCTACTCTACTTCCCCTTCCTTTCTCCTTCTCCTCTCTCTACATTCCACTCCTCCTTATCCTCCTCATCTTCCCCCCTTACCCTCTCACCTATCCCTCTCTTCCCATCTTTCTTCTCTCCTCTGTTTCCCATTCTTCCTCTCATTGGTGCATTTCCGCTTCTGAGCAAACTCCATTCTATATTGATTGTATTTATGCTTCCATATCAATATACTTAACTAAGTATATTAGTTAAGTAATATTAACTAATATTAATATTAGTAAACTAAGATAGTTAGTTTTTAAAAAAAGAATAATCGCAGATCGCAGATCGCAGTGTTAAGGTACTTTTTGGAGTTTATAGCACTACCCAGCATTGTGGGAAAACTTTCATAACATAAGAGTAAGACACAAATAAACATAGAAAGGATTCTCTAAAATAGAATCCATAGATATCTTTATTCTGAGATCTCTCAGAAGTTATGATTGCGAAGATGTTTGAGTCCTAATTAGGATTCCTGCATATTTCTGCTGAATTTGCATATATAAGGCCAAGAACAGGTCTGGGAATTGGCTGCTCAGTATATCATCAGTTATTATTTCAACAGTGCTGGTATAGAGGTAGAGTAAAGAATGAGTTGGATAAGTATTAGCAGAAAAAAAAGTAAAATCAGTTTAAACTGGAGAACTACAGAACAACTTGTCAGAAAACGTATGGGTGCCAGAATTCCCTGCCCTTTGTCATTTCTAATCTTAACTAATGGAATATGAAAATAAAAATAATTTCAGGTAATTAAATTTTGAGCAGACTCGGCATTGTCAAGATCTCATTTGAAACCCATTTGTTGGCATGGAAACACCAACTTAATTAAAAATGGATTAAACTAATTAACCTGAAATATAGCATACTATGGATTCTTTTCCATAGTAATCTATAGCAGAAGTACTAGAAGATTTACATTATCCTGATCTTTTATTTCTTACTTCATGGCTGTTAAGTTACGTTGTGTTTCTTAAAAACTCCAAAAGACTGAAGATTTTCAAGTGAATGCCTCTCACAACTGGGCAGATGGGTGGTATTAACGATGACACCTCTGCAAAGAAATTGTCTTATTTTGGAAAAAAAATAAAACCAAGAGCAGCAACCAACCTGGTACACATTGTGGAGATTTTTGAAGATGTGTAGGAAGTTTTAATAAGGTCCTTCAAGAAACGAGAAAGATCCTGGAGGGATTGCTTGGGGATTCAATTAAAGATCACGTTGGTTTATCTGTCTGTTCGATTTTTTTCACCGATCATTGAAACCAAACAAATACAAATCATGCATTGATTTGACTTGTAGTCCACCTTTCTGGTCAATCACTCAGGACACCCACAAACTTTAGAAACACCATCTAAAAGTTTTAGAAACAAGTGGGATGCTAAATTCATTTAACTCTTCCCAGGCAGACAAGAACACCATTTTTAAATGCTGAAAAAGTACTGAAGAACGGAGACGTGTAAGAGCGCCTAGCTGTAGGAATCGTGAATGTCAGATTAAATGGATTTAGGACACTCTTTCTTTTAATCTCCACCTTTTTGGGGTGGTTATTAAGACACAGGGCGGTCCATGGGGATAGTCACAAAGCTGACAATTACTTCCAGGGCTGAAGCTTTTCTGTGCGGCTTAGTTTGGAATGTATTTATTCTTAGAGTAAGGGACGTAGTGGCTCAGTGGCTAAGATGCTGAGCTTGTCAATCAGAAAGGTCGGCAGTTTGACTGTTTGTATCCCTAGCGCCGCGTAACGGAGTGAGCTTCCATTACTTGTCCCAGATTCTGCCAATCTATCCGTTCAAAAGCATATAAAAATGCAAGTAGAAAAACAGGAAGTTTTCTAGGAAGATAACACTGTTCTGTGCACCTTAGGCATTTAGTCATGCCGGCCATATGACCACGGAGACATCTTCGGACAGTGCTGGCTCTTCATCTTTGAAACAGAGATGAACATCGCCCCCTAGAGTCAGGAATGACTACCACATATGTGCGAGGGGAACTTTTACCTTTATTCTTAGAGTAATGGGGTAGGTTAAAAAATAAAACCCTCATGAGATTAAATTGACGAGAGAACAGAAGTGGTTTATACTTCTCGTTGAATCAAACTCTTCAGGTCTATTTATTTCTTAGAGTAACGGGGCAGCTAAATAAAAGTCCAGAGACTAAATTCACGAGAGAACCGAGGTCGTTTATATCTTTCATTGAATCAAAACTTGACAATGAGAATCATGAGCACTCCAAGTAATTAAACTAATGAAATATTACAGCTAGTATTAAGCTTTGATGTCACATAATGGTTAATAAATTCTAAGGCTAAAAGTCTAAGTTAATTCCTTATTAATAAAAGAATCATGATCTTATATTAGGGCCCAGCTGGGAAGAATAGAGTCACGGATATTCTATGTTCTTCTTTATATGAGACCCACATACCTTCCCCCCAACACAAGTATGTGACTTATGGTAGTTTTCTAAGCAACTAGCTGCTGAACTTTATGAGAAAGTTAGTGTGCTATTTTTTTACACCTTGCTTATCAGAAACCTCTATAGGAATGTACCTATCTTCCATAAAAATGAACCTCTTGACTTTATTAGGGCTTTAGACAATGGCTGATGAGTTGTCTTTTTATGCCCCAGGTATTTATTTATTTATAGGGGGAAAATGTCCTGACCAAATGTAATTTCTAATATTGGATTTTCCTGCTTATCAGAAAGAGCCCCCTTGTGGAGTACTGTGAAGCCGTTACCATGGCAACTCCACTGCACTGTACAGTAGAAGCCATTTATGGCAGAACAGTAAAAGCCATTAAAAGGCACAACAGGCTGCATCTTAACAGAACACACAGCCCAAGGGGTGTTAAGGGTGTCTTACCCCTCCAGTATTTATTTCCAGAGGGTAAGTCATCTGAAACCAAGTTTGGTTGAAATTGCTCAAGGCACTCCAGAGTTTTGCTGGAACATACATACATACATACATACATACATACATACATACATACATGCAACCATTTTATAGATAGAAAAATAGAAGATAGATAGATGATGATAGATAGATAGATAGATAGATAGATAGAGAGAGAGAGAGAGAGAGAGAGAGAGAGAGAGAGAGAGAGAGAGATAGATAGATAGATAGATAGATAGATGATAGCAGAGGTGGGTTCCTACCATTTCGCACCTATTCAGTAGAACCGGTTCGTCAAATCTACCAAACCGGTTAGAAGAGGTTCCACCAGTGGATCCAGAAAGCAGGCCACACCTACAGAAGAGGTTCCAAAAATTTTTGAACCCCACCACTGGTCCTTGGATATGATTATTCTACACTATCATGCTCATATTTATAAAACTCAGTGCCTCTGTGAAAGGTAAGGATGACTACTGCATTTGTGGTGCAATCAGAACATTGCGTGTGTTGAAGTTGTTTTAACGCAAACCAAAGATGCCTTTTAAAAAACAAATTTACATCATATTCTTATGCATGCCAGTGCTGTGTGTGAGGTAATTTAAGGTGGTTCTGACAAGTGTCGTCAGCATCTTCATATCCGGTCACATGGGCGGCAAGCCACTCCCATCCGGTCACATGGGTGGCAAGCCACTCCCACAAAGGAGGCCACACCCACAGAGTAGGTTCGAACAATTTTTGAAATCCACCACTGGATGATGATAGATAGATAGATAGATAGATAGATAGATAGATAGATAGATATAGATTAGTCAATCAGTTTACAATCTTAATCAATCTACATAAGATTTGGGAGTGAAATACTTCCTTCCATTACCTTTCCCATATTCCTGAGCAATCATTCTGCCAGAGAATCAGGCCTTCTGTTTCTCGCTGTCTTTCCTTTCTCTTCTATCTTATCATCCCCAAATTTAAAGTTTTTAATGCATTTTTGAGCAAGCTGTCAGCCTGGTTTCCAAGCTAATTCCCCCCCACTCCCTTCATTTCATTCCTCCTGCTTTCCTTCTTTCTTATTTTCTCCTCTAATCTCCACATTTACGTTTGGCATAAATGTGAAAATCGGAGTCAGTTGAAAAAACAAGAAAAAACTGGCCAGATATCATCACTAATGATACATGGACGTGAAGAAGCAGTTACTGACATAAAGAGGTGCCCGCTGGGTCAGGAAAGGTTAAAAGCAACTCAATAATTGAACAAGTGTGATGTCATCATTTAAAAAATGCCAAGCCAAGAATGCCCCTAAGCTGAATTTTTGCAACCTACTGCTGATATTAAGGAAATCTTGCATGTCCACGC
This sequence comes from Thamnophis elegans, assembly GCF_009769535.1. Taxonomy (NCBI): domain Eukaryota; kingdom Metazoa; phylum Chordata; class Lepidosauria; order Squamata; family Natricidae; genus Thamnophis; species Thamnophis elegans. Next base: position 69,104,437 of record NC_045549.1, on the reverse strand, counting down.
TTGCAATATGAGACTACAGATATTGATTTATTTACAGAATTGTACATAGGATTAAAATGGGAGGAGATGTAAAATGCTTTAACTATTAGAAAGACTCTACAACATGATTAGGCTTAATCTAATGCCAGCATGCTGACTGGGGAGTTCTGGAAGTTAAAGTTCATATATCTGAAAGTTGCCAAGATTTAGAAAAATGTATCAAATGACTCTTCCTAACTTTCCTTAAAAATGAACTGAACCTACCCTGGAAATTTCTTTTGCTACTTCATCCCCTTTCTCTTTTATTTTCTACTAGCTGATAACCTGGGTATTTATTTATCCCATGTCGCTGCAATTTCAAATATTGGATTTTCCCCCTTATCAGAGAGAGCCCCCCCTTTTGGAGTACTGTGAAGCTGTTACCATGGCAACTTTACAGCGCTGTACAGTAGAAGCTATTTTAAGGCAGTATGATAGAAGCCATTTTAAGGCACAACAGGCTGTATCTTAACAGAACACACATCCCGAGGGGTGTTAGGGGTGTCCCACCCCTATGGTATTTGTTTCCAGAAAGTAAGCCATCTGTGTACCAAGTTTGATTGAAATTGCTCAAGGCGTTCCAGAGTTATGATGGAACATACATACCCACACCCGTCTGTGTGTGTGTGTGTGTGTGTGTGTGTGTGTGTGTGTGTGTGTGTTGTATTTATGCTGATAAATAAATAAAGGGAGACTAGTATAGATCTATTTCAAGCTATTTAGCTCTCATCAGCTAGCCATACCCTTACTGGGATTCGAACCTGTGCTGTATTGCATCTTAGGCAGATGTGTTAACCACTAAGCCACAGGTCCTCCTCCTATATCAGCTTGAGCCAGGGAGGTAGGTATTCCCTTTATTTATTTAACAGCACAAATACAACACACACACACACACATACACAGACATATATACCCAGCAAGGGTATGGCTAGCTGATGAGAGCTAAATAGCTTGAAATAGAATAGGTGTGTGAGTGTGGCATGTTGGCTTTGCTGCTTTAAACGGATTGGTTGGCTGTGTTGTCACATCTTGATTGGTTGATGGAATTGATGTTTGGTAAGGGTGATTGGCAGTGGTGGGTTTCAAAAATTGTTCAAACCTACTCTGTGGGTGTGGCCTCCTTTGTGGGAGTGGCTTGCCACCCATGTGACCATGTACCTCACCAAAATGTCTACGCCTTCCACCTATGAAACTGATTCCGGACTCAAGACAGTGGGAGTGATATTCCCTTATGTGTTTCAATCACCGACCACCACTGAGCCAATGGATTGTGAACCGAATTTATCCTGCATAGCCCAATCACATAGTTTCGTTGTGAAGCACGGATATCTGGCTAGTATTATTAGAAGGCTAACATTTGCGCGAGCATGCACACACGTACACACACAATATTTTCAATATTCTGGTCTATTGATCTCCCCAAGGAGATTACTGAAACCATCCCATCCTACTAATAAATGTTAACAAGCATCATCTCTTATCATTAAGCACGACTGCAATCTAGGGAATTAAAAACAACTGACAAGGAGAGATTCAAGAAAAGGCATGCTTTACAAACCCCAGCCGGGTTAGAAGGACACTAAGAGGATCAGTGACATTTACTACAAGTGTACTCATAGCATTTCATTTCCCACTAAACTCTGTTTTAGGGCAAGAAATATGTTGGGTCTTTTCAATCCCATTGACATCAACAGAGACGTGATCTGCTTTTCAAGAGCACCTGATAATTGAAGTCAAGGAAACCAGCATATTTTTCTTCCATGCTGGAAATTTTTTATATTGTTTCTTCTTTAAATTATTGCTGAGAAGCTGAAAGAACTTCAGCTTTTTCTAAATATAGTCAGTTAATTAAGCCGCAAGATGGGCATATATAACTGCATGCCTACAATCTTCTTTTTAGAGACTTTCCTCTTTTCAAATGGCAGTTCAGTTCCTACTCTGATAACTAAAAGCATTAATTCCTTAAAGGCTTTTGAGGGCCTCTCTATATTTCTTTGGACACAGAAGGCCAAAGCCAGAAATAACTTCATAGGAGAAATTGTTGTTGTTAGTTGCAAAGTCGTGTCTGACCCATCGTGATCTCATGGACTATGTTCCTCCAGGCCTTCCTGTCCTCTACCATCCTCTGGAGTCCATTTAAGCTCACACCAACTGCTTTGGTGACTCCATCCAACCACATCTTTCTCTGTCATCCCCTTCTTCTTTTGCCCTCAATTTTTCCCAGCACTCTTCTCCAGTGAGTCCTTTCTTCTCATGAGGTGCCCAAAGTATTTGAATTTTATCTTCAGGATCTGGCTTTCTAAAGAGCAGTCAGGGTTTGATCACCTTGCAGTCCAAGTGACTCGCAGGAGTCTTCTCCAGCACCAGAGTTCAAAGGCCTCAATTCTTTCACCCTTAGCCTTCTTTATGCCCCAAATTTCACATCCATCTATTGCAACTGGGAAAACCATAGCCTTGACTATACACACTTTTGTTGGCAGGGTGATGTCTCCGCTTTTTAGTATGCTGTCTAGATTTGCCATAGCTTTCCTCCCAAGGAGCAAGCGTCTTTTAATTTCTTGGCTGCAGTCCCCATCTGTGGTGATCTTGGAGCCCAGGAACATAAAATCTGTCACTACATCCATTTCTTCCCCATCCATTTGCCAGGAATTGAGAAGGATGGATGCCATGATCTTAGTTTTCTTAATGTTGAGTTTCAAGCCAACTTTTGCACTCTCCTTCTTCACCCGCATCAAGAGGCTCTTAAGTTCCTCTTCGCTTTCTGTCGTTAGAGTGGTATCATCTGCAAATCTGAGGTTGTTGATATTTTTCCCCCTGGCAATCTTAATTCCACCTTGTGATTCATCTAGCCCTGCCTTTCCTATAGGAATTATTTCTTATAGGAGACAAAAGACCAGCTTTGCTGCCCTTTCTTACAATGATAGGGTCCCTGAATGTTAACTTCAAATTGCAAATTTTGTACCAGAAATGTTTGTCACTGAGAGGCCTACAACTACAATGATATGCATTTGTGTCAGGAGTGAGTGACGGACAAAGAAATCAAGTGTTATTCATTTTACCTGTCTGCATTTGTTCCAAAGAAATGGATATTTATGGAATCCGACGGATAAAACTCTGGTGAGTGGAATTCATACACATTCATCACTCGGAAACAAGTGATCGCTCCACAAGGACCTCTTCCAAAGAAGAGATGAAACACAATACACATTTTGCCTTCCCCGGCGCACCCCTTTTTATATTTAAATCTGGAGACCATAAATTGAAAGAAGACAGAAGACACCCAAGGATTTATCAATGCATAGCAACCTAAGCCGTTGGAAGAAACGTGTGCGGGAAACGAGACTGAGCGTAGCAAAATTAGTAAGACACACTCCTGTCTTTTGCTATCCCTGTGGAAAGGATAAAGCAATCACCTTTTTTCAAAAAAATAAATAAATAAAAGCTGAACTAAAACATTCTCTGCACCTCAAATTCACACTGCTTTTCCGAGTGATGGGAAGAACACGGCAGCGATCACTGCAAACTTTGGTTGCATCCCAAAGGAGTCATGCAAATAAGTAGACTTACCTGGCAGGAGTATTTGAATATCTCTTTTCCTCTCTCCCATCCCTTCATTTCATTAAAAGGGAAAAAAACCTATTATTAATATTGCAGAAAGAAGAATTGCAACCACAGCCTTCCTTCCATAGAAGGCTTCTATAGTGCTTGTGTCAGAAGGAAGGCTGAGATGATATCAACAGACCCCTCATACCATGGACACAAACTCAGGACAGTGTTATAGGTCAGGGGTTCCCAAATGCCAGTCGGTGGCCTTCCAGGAACTGGGCCATGCAAGTGAACAAAGCTACTGTTGTGGCCTGCCAGCAGCCAGCAAAGCTGGCAGCAGATTCGGACAGTGAGGAGGTTGGGGAGGAGCATAGGCCAGTCCTGGAGTCTGGGGAAGGCTCTGATGAGGGCTCTGTGTCGGAGGCAGAGAGGGGGCCAGAGCCGTATGCCAGTTATCAGCTGCCTTCAGAGTCAGACATCAGTGAGGCAGAGGAACAGCTGGAGCCTGTTCCCAGTGTGCTCATGCACAGAGTTGCCAGACGAAGGGAACAGCTAAAGGGCAGGGGTCGACTTGGGAGTAAGGCTACAAGTGGAGGATGAATGGCCCCTCCCAGATGAAATAAAAGAGGAGTGAAAGGGGGGTGGAGTTTGCAGGAGACCATTAGTTTGCTTAATTTCTTTTATTATTTAACATTTTTTCCAACATTAAAATCACAATTACACTTTTCTGTTATCGGTATTTCTTTTTTCTGTTTTCTGGTTTTCCATTGTCCATTCTATTATTTTATACATATTCTTCTTTCTTTCATACTTTCTCATTTTTACAATATATACATCTATGTACAATATTTCCATCACTATTGCTTTCTAGGTATATGCCATCTCTTTTCATAGTGTTTGCCTTGCGTTCCTTATGCATTGATTTTACATCTCTTTTCAAGCGAGTTACTGTATACCACCTGTTCCAGATCTTGTAGTACTCTGTTTCCTCTCTGTCTCTTAGTTCCATCATTAGTTTATCTATTTCTGAGCATTCTAACACCTTTTTAATGGTTTCTGCATTTGATGGAATGGTTTTTAGTTTCCAACTTTGGGCATATGAAATTCTGGCAGCAGTGATTATCTGAAGTATTAAATATTGGATATTCTTACTAATTTTTTTTTTTCATTATTCCTAAAAGAAACAGCTCAGGGTTCATGTCAATCTTTTGTTCTATTGACAATTTGTTTAATTGGTTCATGACTCTCCGAGATGCCTTGCCGAGTTTTGCAGATATCATCCTGGCAGCTCTCCAAGCCAAATAAGGCTTGTGACTGTAAATCCTCCCTTGAAAGACTTTGCTGGATGTGAATGAGCAGAATTCACAGTTAATTAATAAAAGGGGTTTGGGGGCATGAAGGGGTGTGGGAATAAAAGAGGTTTTTGAGCATGAAGCAAAAGGAGGAAGTTTGAAAGTCCTCCATGCAAGTGGTAAGCTTTACCAAGACTCTCCATCCATACTTTCTTGTCAGAAATATGGAGGTGGAGGCATGGAAACTCTTGACATGGGGATTTACAATACAATGGGAAATAGTTTTAGACATGTGCTGCTATAGATGAATCTAATTTCCACCCATCCCCACTTAATAACCTGCAAGTTCTTTTCCAGCTTTGAAAATAAAAAACGATGATTTTGCAATTTTTAAGATTGTCTTCTTTTTTATAGAAAAAAAGTCTACAAGAAAAGGTGGAATGGAGGGAGAGCTCAGAGGTGGGTCCCACCCACCACCTCCATTTGTTTCTGAAGACCAGTCTAAATTCACCCATTCCAGGAGAGGAAAAATTTCATGAACTTAAAGCATTTGGCAGAGTGTAAGTATTGTCTCTCTGCTCTAACTCACCAATCTCAGTTCAGTAGGTCTCTGTGGGAGTAGAGCCGCATAACCAGGGGTGGCATTCACTTACTTTCAGTGGTGAGATTCAAATTTTTTTACTACCTGTTCTGTGGGTGTGGCTTGGTGGGTGTTTCATGGCTTGGTAAGTGTGGCAGGGGAAGGATACTGCAAAATCCCCATTCCCTCCCGATCAGCTGGGACTCGAGAGGCAGAGAATAGATGGGGGCGGGGCCAGCCAGAGGTGGTATTTACCGGTTCTCCGAACTACTCCAAATTTCCACTATCTGGTTCACAAATGTGAGCACTCGCCCGCTCGCTTTGCTCTTCTGCACCCCATCCACACATGCGCTCGGTCTTCCACACATGCTCTTTGGCTTTAAAATGTGCCTAAAGAGGACTGCATTCAGCCGGGTCACGTAGGCAGGCCCACCTACAATTTCTACTACCGGTTCAGCTGAACGGGGCCGAACCGGCTGAATACCACTTTTGCACATGACCAACATTGAAAACCTATCATTTTTTTTTTAATCCAGTTGGCTACAACAAATGCATACATTCACATGTCCCTCATGGAAAGTTCTAATGTTCCAGTCTGGCCCTTCCTCATTAATATTAGTTTAAAACGTCCAATTCCTCTAATCATCAACTTATTTAAAATAAAATTCTCTGCCTATGTTTTTTTTTTTAATCGCAAATTGATAGAATAATTAACTTGACTGCCATGTCCACCATCTCTTATAAATCCGGCCTGTCGAAAACAGATTCTTTCTAATTAGTTCTTGGCAGACTGTGACAATAACTCCGAGCAATGTCTCATGAAAGGAACTGACGAAGTCTCCACAGTCCTGAAATTACAGTATATTAGGCGCTGGCAACTCAGAGCCTAAGGGCATTGTCTGCCCCCTCAGGTCTTTCTGGTGAAGTCTGCGGAAGTTAAAACTCCCGTTTTGATGGAGCTGAGCCGCTTCCTCAAATGTCAGAGACTAGGAACATGGATGGTTTTAAAAATGATTTATACATTCCATGCAAATACGTACATAGTTCCAGGACTCTGAAGCAAACTCTCTTGTACGCCCTTTTGATTCTGATTCTGATTTTAGATTCTGTTCTACAGAGGAATGATTGAGTCTGTCATCTGCACCTCCATAACTGTCTTCTTTGGCTCTGCAATCAACAAGACAGACACAGAATTCAGAGGAAATTAGAACTGCAGAAAAAACAATGGCTACCAACCTGTCTTTCATTCAGGACCCGGATGGATGGAGACTACACTGCACGAGTCAAAAAGAGGCTGTGAAAATATCGAGAGACCCCTCACCTTTTGGACATAAATTGTTTCAACTTCTGCCCTCAAAATGATGCTATGGGGCACTGCACACCAAGACAACTAGACACAAGGACAGGTTTTTTCCCCCAAATGTCATCACTCTGGCAAACAACTAATTCCCACAACACTGTCAAGTTATCTACTAAGACTGTATTACTATTATTCTTCTCTTCCTTCCTAGTACCTATCTCTTCCCACTTATGACTATAATCGTGTTGCTTGTATCTTTAAAATTTATATTGTTTGATTTGTTTCCTAGTATAATTTGATTGCTTATTAGTAACCTATACTCTTACTAAGTGTTGTATCTTATGATTCTTGATGAATGTATTCTATGTTATTTTGCTTTATATATACTGAGAGCATATGCACTAAAGACGTGCCTTCACGACCTTCATTTTTGACCATTTTTCACACTCGGGAAGCCTCCTGAAGCCTCTGGAAGGTGAAAAATAGCCAAAAATGCAGCGTGCGCATGGACTTTGGAGCAGACAGGGCAATGTCTCATGTGCCCTAAGAAATGGCTCTGTGTGCCACAGGTTCGCCATCACGGATCTAGGTCATCATTGTACTGATCTCAGAAGGATGGAAGGCTGAGTCCACCTTGAGCTGGTCAGGTTCGAACTCCTGGCAGTGGACAGAGTTATCCTGAAATATACTGCACATTAACCACTGTGCCACCAGGCTTCTAAAGTTGATAACATGGTCTACATATTCTTCATTGTTCTAAATAGCCTTATGGAAAGGCTACTGACCGTTTGAGTCATGATGGGAACTATAAGTCAATTGATGGAATGCATTTGAGGCACAATATACCTGTATCGCAATAGCATCTAGATTTATATGTTGCTTCATAGTTCACAGTGCTCTCTAAGCAGTTTACAGAGTCAGCATATTGCCCCCAACAATCTGGTCCTCATTGTTCTGACAGGCTTTCTGAAAAAAGCACTCGCTTAGTCCCCAAAACCCTCTTTTTATTTCAAAGGCTGTGAATTATGTCCATTCACAGCACATAATGAGTTCCAAACAGTTTGTAAAGAGTCCAACAGTAGGCTGCCAAAGTCCTTCGGAATAAGGCTGATAAGCACCCGCCTTTATCTTCCTTGAAATGCTGTCAAAGACTTGATTGAAAATTAGCTTGGCAAGGCCACACAGAGCAAAGAGTCAAAATGGAGCTTCAGATGGTAAATCAACCAGCATGAACCAAGTTGCTTCCTGAAAAGGCTCACATGTCTTTGCTCCTCCTTCATGTCCTATGGGAGGAGCCAATCACCTCCAAGCCTTACTCGCGAGTTGTCACTTTTGTCTTAACTGTTCTTGCCTTCTGGCAGTTCTGCGCATGCGTGCACTAGGAACAGAGGGAGCCTGTACTTCTGCCTCTCTGATGTCCAACTCTGGAGGCTCCGGGGGCAGCACATAACTCCCAGGTGGCCATGACACCCCCCCCTCTGTCTCAAATTCAGAGCCCTTGTCCAAACCTTCCCCAGACTCCAGGACTGGTCCATGTTCCTCCCCAACTTCCTTGCTATCTGACTCTGCTGCCAGCTCTGCAGGCTGGCAGTGAACTACAACATACATTTTATCAACCTTGGAAGGAGGGAAGTGAGGATTGAATCCCTGGCAGTCATTAGAATTAACCTGCAATACTACACTCTAACCACTGCACCACCACACAGTGCCTGATTATGCTCCAATTCTTGTTTCCTTCAAATTCCTCCCCAACTTCATCTGTTCTACAAAACCCATCCTTCAGGCTTTATTCTGAATAACTCTAGCTTAAGGTTCTTTCCAGCATCAGAGACAGTGGTCTTCTCCATGGTGGGCTGGGATTGCCATGGGACATCTGTAACTTTAGGACACTAGGGGGAAATAACCAACCCCCATTTTAGGGTCAATGGACAACATTTCCATCCGGATATTTCAGCCACTCCAAATAATAATTAAATCCATTGCAACTGAATTAATTCAGACAAAGTATTTGAATAACATCAACTTTGTTCAAGTTACCTTATTTACAATGATTCATGCCCTCTGCTTAAGGAGGCCATGATGCAAAAGGCATTAGTTTTGTCCTGTTATGCAATGATGTATATGATGTGTATCACTGTAATGAACTGATGTATAGTTAATGGACATTCAGACAAGATAAACAGCTTCTTTCCCCAATTAAACTCTTGAACCTAGGTTGCTATGCTCCATCAACTCCTCTCAAAATTTCCATCAATGCTTCACTTACTGCAATGACCTACAATGTGCTCACTGAGCGGAACTGGAAATGTGGTATGTCTATAAAAGGGCTTTACTGTTTTATCACCTAGATGACACTAAGAGTTATGCTACTGGATTATAAAAAGGAAGGCAGCAGATGTTTCCAGGCAGTGGAGGAGAATAATTTAGGCTTGTTTCCACTAATGAGCCATTGCCTTCCATCTTTGGAATCCTACAAGCCAGATGGGACAATGATACGGGAATCCTTCAGTTTTACATGTTGCCGTTCTGTAGCTATAGGCAGAACAGGCAGAATCTTTTGGTGAAGATTTTGGTTGTGAGGGTACAAATAAAAACGGTCTTGAAACTCTAGAAAGTGTGATGGGAAGAGCAATAAAGGTGATTAGGAGGCTGGAGGCTAAAACATGAAGAATGGTGGCAGGAATTGGGCGTGTCCATTTAATGAAGTGGGATGTGGTGCTCAGTGGCTAAGATGCTGAGCTTGTTGATCAGAAAGGTCAGCAGTTCAAATCCCTAGTGCCCCGTAAGAGGGTGAGCTCCCGTTACTTGTCCCAGCTTTTGCCAACCTAGCAGCTCAAAAGCATGTAAAAATGCAAGTAGAAAAATAGGAACCACCTTTGGTGGGAAGGTAACAGCGTTCTGTGCACCTTCGGTGTTTAGTCATGCCGGCCACATGAACATGGAGACGTCTTCATACAGCGCTGGCTCTTCAGCTTTGAAATGGAGATAAGCACCGCCTTCTTGAGTCAGGAATGATTAGCACATATGCGCGAGGGGAACCATTACCTTTTACCTTTAGTTTAATGAAAAGAAGACTAGAAATATTATGATAGCAACGTTTCAATATCTAAGAGGATGCCACAAAGAAGAGGGGATGAACCAGTGGTGGGATTCAATTAATTTAACAACAGGTTCTCTGCCCTAATGACCAGCTGGGTGGGTGTGGCTCAGTGGTCATGTGACCGTGTGGGCATGGCCAACTCAACATCACTCAGGTCGATGGGCGCTTCACCTTAGCTGTGATAATGTAATAAGGGTTAAGCGGAGAGGCACTTTCTGTAAGCAGGGCAATAAAGATGAGGCTAGAAACAACACCAGAATGTTTCCTTCCTGCCTTCCTTACAGGAATAGCCCTGTAAAGCGGAAAAAAAACCAAAAGAAGATTTCTTCCAACAACCAGTTCTCTGAACCTCTTAGAAAGTTAAAAACCGGTTCTCCCGAATAGGTGCAAACTGGCTGAATCCCACCACTAGGTTGAACCTATTCTCCAAAGCACCTGAAGACAGAGAGAGGCAATGGATGGAAACTAATCAAGGAGAGAACCAACCTAGAAGTAAGAAGAAATTTCTTAACAGTGAGAACAATTAATCAGTGGAACAAGTTGCCTCCAGACATTATGTGTACTCCATCAATGGAGGCTTTTATGAAAAAAACTGGACAACGATTTGTCTGAAATAGTGTACAGTTTTCTGCTTGAACAGGGCGATGGACTAGAAGACCTTCAAGATTCTTTCCAGCTCTATTATTCTGTTAATCATCTGAATTTGGACCTCATCCTAAACAATGAACCAAAGTTTAGCCTTTGGTGACGCAGTACCAATGTGGACACTGTTTCTACACCAGCTTATACACGTGCTACCTTTCCTTGGTAATACTGGCATTTTTCTCATGGTGTCTGGGATGACGTGTCTTGTAATGTTGTAAATATTTTGTGAATTCTGCCCTTGATCAAACATGGCTTTGAAAGGGGGTGTTTTAAAAGAAAAGAGAGAGAGAAAATTTGAGTGCAACTGAAAAGTTAAGAGTTGACTGGGGGGAAAAAAAACTAGAATGAAGAATTCGGGAACAGTGTGGTGGCAAGAAACAACCTTGTTGTGCATCCTGTCAACATAAGAAATATGCTTTCCAGTATGATGCTACCCATACCAAAGTTGAAAGTGGAGCAACAAAAACATGAAAATGGCTTAGGAAACGATACCCATTTGATGCAAGAACAAAGTGGTCTAGGCAACAACATTGATGTGGTGATAATGTATGCAGAGTAGGACGTGGGAAGATAGCTAATATGGTAGGAGAACCACATGAAAATGCATTTCAAAGCTAGCCAGGGATGGTTGGGGGTGATTTTGTAAACAGTATGGATTCAGGAACAAGGGATGCTTTGGTGACGCGTGGAATGCACCAGCAGTGAAATCTTTAGGCAAAACGTCTGCTTAAAATAGTCAATGATTAAGGTCTCATTCTATCAAAAATGTAGAATGCCTTTGAGACCGGTTGGTTCTGGTGTTTGGTCCCTGAGACCATTCCAGCTTTAAAACATGAACCATAAACAGCCGTTCTAAAGGGAAAACATCGGTAAGGAGTGCAGATCACTGTTACTTAGTACAAATGTCAATGGATAGATGAATGCCAATCATTGTCAGCAAGTCACATCATCCTAGAGTGTTGAAAGATTGTGTGCAGCAACTGCCACTCATATAGTGTAATTCATAGAAGGCACAGTTTACAAACACACTTTTCAGGACTGGCTCCTCAGTTGCTGTGTTGCCAGAAGTCAGAATATCAAAGTGAGATGCTGGAAGTGTTGGCTGAGAACATGACAGCGTTTCCAGTCATTCATCAAGGGAAAAATAAAGTGGGCAAACATTTTGATATTAAATTAACCAAACCATGGATCTAGGATTCATTCTGGCCCTGACAAAAGCAGACATAATTTTGGAGGATATGATGGTTGTGGTCCAATTTGACTTTTAAAAAAACACTAGCTGATAATCCGGTGTTGCCCAGATATTTATTTATTGGGGGGGGGGGAATGTCCGGACCAAATGTAATTTCTAATATTGGATTTTTCCCCTTACCAGAGGGAGCTCCCTTGTGGAGTACTGTGAAGCCATTACCATGGCAACTCCACTGCACTATACAGTAGAAGCCATTTTAGGGCAGTACAGTAGAAGCCATTTTAAGGCACAACAGGCTGTATCTTAACATAACACACACACACCTTGAGGGGTTTTAGGGGTGTCTCACCTTCACAATATTTTTTTTCCAGACAGTAAGTCATCTGTGTACCAGGTTTGGTTGAAA